>NC_084552.2:16315000-16615000 GCF_033978685.3 Nerophis lumbriciformis | reverse complement strand
GGACAATATCAATAATTACAACACAAAAACTTTCAGCTAAAGCACGATTGCAAAAGCCACAAAGACAAACGACAATACAAAAATATAAAGCTGCAACACAAATTTAAGCCACAAAAGACACAACAGAAGTGACGGCGGCGCAAATTACGTTGACGCACAGACTTGGGAAACACAAGAAGTCATTTCATCAGAAACAAATAAGTACAGGAGGGGGAAGAAGGAGGCAAAGTAAATTAGGAAGCTAGGGGCCAACACCATCAACAGGGATGAGGGAGCATACATGCCTCCACACATCTGGGACGCTGTAATCCATGGGGGACGCCAGGACAGAGAACAGATGTTGAACTTTATTTAGCAGGTAAAGCTCCTCTTAAAATGTTGCTTAATGTAGTTTCATTGAAAATTGCTTGAATGATGAAAATGTGAGCAGAAAGTGTGTCTTCTAATATGTTAATTCAACCTTAAGTGTTGTTTGCACTTAATTCAAATAAGATGTGAATGGCCATCAATTGTTGTTTACTTGCTTGTTTGTATCCATAATTCATTTATACCTAATTCCCTCACAAGAAATAACAAGAATATAAGAAACTTCACCTACAGTGTCCAGTATCCAGTATTTTTTTACAGTCACACTGATTGATTTTCTTTTTACTATCGATTTGTTTTCATGTTCGCATTTACACTAGCTGGCAAGCTAACGCTAATCGGCCCATAAATGTATCAATGTGTGGCTACTAGAGATGTCCAATAATATCGGCCTGCCGATATTATCAGCCGATAAATGCGTTAAAATGTAATATCGGAAATTATCGGTATCGTTTTTTAAATTATCGGTATCGTTTTTTTTTTTGTTAAATCAACATAAAAAACACAAGATACACTTACAATTAGTGCACCAACCCAAAAAACCTCCCTCCCCCATTTACACTCATTCACACAAAAGAGTTGTTTCTTTCTGTTATTAATATTCTGGTTCCTACATTATATATCAATATTATATCAATACAGTCTGCAAGGGATACAGTCAATAAGCACACATGATTGTGCGTGCTGCTGGTTCACTAATAGTACTAACCTTTAACAGTTAATTTTACTCATTTTCATTAATTATTAGTTTCTATGTAACTGTTTTTATATTGTTTTACTTTCTTTTTTATTCAAGAAAATGTTTTTAATTTATTCATCTAATTTTTTTTTATTTTTTTCCCAAAAGTACTTTATCTTCACCATACCTGGTAGTCCAAATTAGGCATAATAATGTTTTAATTCCACGACTGTATATATCGGTTGATATCGGTATCGGTTGATATCGGTATCGGTAATTAAAGAGTTGGACAATATCGGATATTGGCAAAAAGCCATTATCGGACATCCCTAGTGGCTACCAATAATTTCAATTTAATACAGTAATACTAATCGTAGGGAGTTTTACTGCGGTCATCATGATTACAGTTTATGTGCATGTAGTTCAAACGCCCACAACTGCTGAAACAGAAACAAAGAGTGACCGCTCTTGCAGGCCATAACAACGCATGGACATAGCGGTTAGAGGCTGGAAAAGTTCTCAATTTCATTTTAAATTTATCGTTCAATTAATTGCTGCGTGCTAAGCCCCCTACACTCATGAATACACCCCTGCTCAAGCCAGCAATACCACTATTAAATTTGCAGACGACACCACAGTAGTGGGACTCATTTCTGGGAGGGATGAGTCTGCCTACAGAAATGAAGTGGAGCGGCTGACTGGGTGGTGCAGGGAAAACAACCTGGTCCTTAACACCACCAAGACGAAGGAGCTGATCATGGATTTCCGGAAGAAAAAAACGATAAACATCCAACCACTGAACATCAATAGGGACAATGTGGAAAGGGTCTCTAACTTCAGGTTCCTGGGGATCGAGGAAGACTTGTCGTGGAGTATGAACACCTCAGTGACCATCAAAAAGGCACAGCAGAGATTTTACTTTCTGAGACTCCTCAAAAAAACCCACCTGTCACAAAAACTGCTTGTGTCTTTCTATCGCTGCTCAATAGAGAGTGTGCTGACATACTGCATGTGTGTATGGTATGCCAGCTGCACGGAGGCAGAGAGAAACGCACTTCAGAGGGTCATAAAAACTGCCATGAAGATCACTGGCTGCTCTCTCCCCTCCCTAGATGAAGTGTACAGTGCCAGGTGCCTCAAAAAGGCCCAAAACATAAAGGGACCCATCTCACCCTGGACATAAACTTTTTGAACTGTTGCCCTCGGGCAGGAGATAAAGGACAATAAAATAACAAACAAACAGATTTAAGAACACTTTTTACCCGAGAGCAATAGTGTCGCTGAACACAAGACAAGAATGACTGTGCATGTGAGCTGTGTGCTTGGTATTTTTATGTATTTTTATCTATGTTCTTAAGTTTTTATGTTATTATGAATTTGCAATAAATTAGTTTTGCTTACAATTTTGTTGTACAATGTACAATGACAATAAAGATATATTCTATTTTATTCTAATTGACCTATCAAATATTGACTCAGGTCTACAGCTCAACAAACTGAAGAGATGTGTCATCTATTACAGACTCCACATGCAAAAAATAAAATCCGGCACTGAGCAGTTTATTTTAGTGTGGTGTGCAACGATAATATCAACATGGTACACCACCCTCACAAGGATTCTGTCCCACCTCCAAGCCAGTCTCTACTCCTACAAGACTGAAATCTTGCACGAACAAACATGATCACTAACAAAATAGATAAAAAATATATAGCAACCACTGTAGAAAAACAGGCAATCGAGAAGAGAACATACGAAGGGAGGAAATTATGGAAATGACGGTAGTGGTTTCGTGACATTTCATGTGTGTACATCACTTAGGAGAGTGAGAGGCAGAGGAAATTCAAGGCACTTGGAGCACTAACTGTAAGATGTAAAAGTTAAAAGGGTCTCATTGCAACTTGCTTAAAGCAACAACAAAAAAAGGACATGCCGTATTTTCCGGACTATTAGGCGCACTTAAAGGCCTACTGAAACCCACTACTACCGACCACGCAGTCTGATAGTTTATATATCAATGATGAAATCTTAACATTGCAACACATGCCAATACGGCCGGGTTAGCTTACTAAAGTGCAATTTTAAATTTTGCGCGAAATATCATGCTGAAAACGTCTCGGTATGATGACGTCAGCGCGTGACGTCACAGATTTTGGAGGACATTTTGGGACAGCATGGTGGCCAGCTATTAAGTCGTCTGTTTTCATCGCAAAATTCCACAGTATTCTGGACATCTGTGTTGGTGAATCTTTTGCAATTTGTTCAATGAACAATGGAGACAGCAAAGAAGAAAGCTGTAGGAGGGAAGCGGTGTATTGCGGCCAACTTCAGCAACACAAACACAGCCGGTGTTTCATTGTTTACATTCCCGGAAGATGACAGTCAAGCTTTACCATTGGCCTGTGGAGAACTGGGACAACAGAGACTCTTACCAGGAGGACTTTGAGTTGGATACGCAGACACGGTACCGTGAGTACGCATGCAGCTGCGGCTTCCAAACATTTGATCGCTTGCCCGTACGTGCGTGCCGCTATGTGTATGTCACGTACGTAACTTTGGGGACTTTGGGGAAATATATGTGCTGTATGAACTTTGGGGAGGTGAACGGTACTTTGGGTTGTGGGATAGAGTGTGTTGTGCAGGTGTTTGAGTTGTATTGGCGGGTTATATGGACGGGAGGGGGAAGGTGTTTGTTATGCGGGATTAATTTGTGGCATATTAAATATAAGCCTGGTTGTGTTGTGGCTAATAGAGTATATATATATGTCTTGTGTTTATTTACTGTTTTAGTCATTCCCAGCTGAATATCATGTCCCACCCGCCTCTCACAGCATCTTCCCTATCTGAATCGCTCCCACTGCCCTCAAGTCCTTCACTCTCACTTTCCTCATCCACAAATCTTTCATCCTCGCTCAAACTAATGGGGAAATCGTCGCTTTCTCGGTCCGAATCGCTCTCGCTGCTGGTGGCCATGATTGTAAACAATGTGCAGATGTGAGGAGCTCCACAACCTGTGACGTCACGCGCATATCGTCTGCTACTTTGGGTACAGGCAAGGCTTTTTTATCAGCGACCAAAAGTTGCGAACTTTATCGTCGATGTTCTCTACTAATTCCTTTCAGCAAAAATATGGCAATATCGCGAAATGATCAAGTATGACACATAGAATGGACCTGCTATCCCCGTTTAAATAAGAAAATCGCATTTCAGTAGGCCTTTAAAATTCATCTTTTATCTCAAAACTCGACAGTGCGCCTTATAACCCGGTGCGCCTAATGTAAGGAATAATTCTGGTTTTGCTTACCAACCTAGTAGCTATTTTATTTGGTACATGGTGTAATGATAAGTGTGACCAGTAGATGGCAGTCAAACATAAGAGATGCATGTAGACTGCAATACAATGACAGTCACACATAAGAGATACATGTAGACTGCAATATGACTAAAGTAAACAACACCAACATTTTATATGTTCCATTGAAAATATAGGACATTACACACGGCGCTCAAAAATCTATCAAAATGTTTTAGTAGGACTTTGGTAAACTATGAAGCCGCACCGCTTGATGGATTGTACTGTCCTTCAACATTCGAGTATTATTAGGGTGTGTGTATAAGGTAAGACATATTACCTGGCGTTTTGTTTCGCAATATAATCCAAAAGCAACTTTTCTTACCTTCTGGTACCCGTTGACCTGTATTTGGGATCTGCAAAAGTTAGACACCGTAGACGATAAGCTTCATCTTTTTCTCTATCTTCTTGTTATGGGACATTCATCCTCCGCTGTTGCCATTTCTAATATAAAGTAGTGTAAAGTTCTTACTTATATCTGTCAGTAAACTCGCCATTAAAGCGCTAAAACTTACCGGTCTAGTGAGTTAACATTATTCACCCAAGGAATTTTAGTTGTTAAGAGTTCCGGTCTGGCGGTTTTTCACGGGACACATTTCCGGCGGATGAGGAGATGTTGCTCCGTTATTGATTGAAGTAAAGTCTGAATGTCATTAAAACAGTTAGCTCCATCTTTTGACATTTCTTCCACTCCTGTCCTTGCACGCTACACCGCTACAACAAAGATGACGGGGAGAAGACGCCACATAAATAAGACCCCCACAAAACAGAAACAGAAAGTGGCTAGAAGATGATTTGTAAAACAATCTATGCAACATTTTGACCAAAGAACCACCATTACATGTTCATTACATGTTATGTACACCACAAGGAAATGTTTTCCATTCTGAAAATAATAATAATAATAATAATAATAATAATAATAATAATATGACTCCTTTTAATGCGCCCTATATATGAAAAAAGATCGAAAATAGACCATTCATCGGCGGTGCGCCCTATGGTCCGGAAAATACGGTGACAAGAACCCCACCGACGATCTTATGTTACCATTAGTGGTTTACAAGCACATATTTGATACTTTAAAAAGAAAATAGAAATGTCAATATTTTCCACAAATACTAATAAACATATTGAATACAAATTATTAGACTGCCATAAAAAATGGATGGCATTCCCAAACTTTTAGTGCACACACATTTACCCACAGATTGCGAGCACATATACACATGCAGTCTCAAAGTTGGTCTAAAAATATGAGGGACATTATTCAGAATGACCTCTTACTTACACTACTGAAAAGCTCTCACACAAACAACTGAAATGTTTTTTTGTATAGCACTTTTCTCTAGAAACTCAAAGCCCTTAACATAGTGATACCCATTATCTACATCTTTAAGGTACCGGTACATTTAAAGCAACACAGCCACACTGCCCCATACATTGAGTAGCATAGTTTCCGGACCATAGGGCGCACCGGATTATTAGGCGCACTGCCGATGTATGGTCCATTTTTGATATTTTTTCATATATAAGGCGCACCAGATTATAGGGGACATTAAAGGGGTTATATTATTTATTTTTTCTAAATGGAAAACACTTCCTTGTGGTCTACATAACATGTAATGGTGGTTCTTTGGTCAAAATGTTGCATAAATTATGTTTTACAGATCATCAAGCCGCTTTCTGACAGTCGCTTCAGGATGCATCGCTTTGTGGGCGGTCTTATTTACGTGGCTCATCTTCGGCAGCGTCTTCTCACCGTCATCTTTGTTGTAGCGGTGTAGCGTGCAAGGACGGGGGTGGAAGAAGTGTCAGAAGATGGAGCTAACTGTTTTAATGACATTCAGACTTTACTTCAATCAATAACGGAGCAGCATCTCCTCATCCGGAAACAACAACGGTCGGACGGCTTTTCACAGGACACATTTCCGGAAATGTGTCCCGTGAAAAACCGTCCGACTGGAACTTTCTAAAAACTTAAGTTCCTTAGGTGAATAATGTAAACTCACTACATCGGTATGTTTTAGCGCTTTCATGGCGAGTTTACTGACAGATATAAGTAAGAACTTTACACTACTTTATATTAGAAATGGCAACAGCGGAGGATTGAATGTCCCATAACAAGAAGATATAGAAAATAAGAAGTTTATGGACTACGGAGTCAGCACAGACTACAGAGGTGGTCGCGCGCAAATGTTCCGTATTTATACAGATCCCAAATACAGATCAACAGCTACCAGAAGGTAAGAAAAGTTGCTTTTGCATAATATTGCGAGACAAAATGGCAGGTAATATGTCTTACCTTATTCACACACCATGATTAATACTCGCATGTTGAACCACAGTACAATTCATCAAGCGGTGCGGCTTCATACCTTACCAAAGTCGTAATGTTCTATATTTTCAATTGAAGTGTTATTTACTTGAGTCATACTGCAGTCTGCACGCATCTCTTGTGTGTGTGACTGCCATTATATTGCAGTCTACTCGTACACTATATTGCCAAAAGTATGTGGCCACCTGCCTTGACTCACATATGAACTTGAAGTGCTATCCCATTCCTAACCCATAGGGTTCAATATGATGTCGGTCCACTTTTTGCAGCTATTACAGCTTCAACTCTTCTGGGAAGGCTGTCCACAAGGTTGCGGAGTGTGTTTATAAAAATTTTCAACCATTCTTCCAAAAGCGCATTGATGAGGTCACAGGTCGAGAAGGCTTGGCTCTCGGTCTCCGTTGTAATTCATCCCAAAGGTGTATCGGGTCCAGGTCAGGACTCTGTGCAGGACAGTCAAGTTCATCCACACCAGACTCTCATCCAAGTCTTTATGGACCTTGCTTTGTCCCGCTCCAAACTGTTCCCACAAGGTTGGGAGCATGGAATCGTCCAAAATGTTTTGTTATCCTGGAGCATTCAAAGTTCATTTCAATGGAACTAAGGGGCCAAGCCCAACTCCTGAAAAACAACCCCACAACATAATTCCTCCTCCACCAAACTACACACTCGGCACAATGCAGTCTGAAATGTACCGTTCTCCTGGCAACCTCCAAACCCAGACTCGTCCATCAGATTGCCAGATGGAAAAGCGTGCTTCATCACTCCAGAGAAGGTGTCTCCAATGCTCTAGAGTCCAGTGGTGACGTGCTTTACACCACTGCATCCGCCGCTTTGAATTGTATGTATGTCTTAGATGCAGCTGCTCGGCCATGGAAACCCATTCCATGAACCTCTCTGCATACTGTACGTGGGCTAATTGGAAGGTCACATGAAGTTTGGAGCTATGTAGCAACTGTTTGTGCAGAAAGTCTTTGCACTATGCGCTTCAGCATCCGCTGACCCCTCTCTGTCAGTTTACTTGGCCTACCACATGGCGGCTGAGTTGCTGTTGTTCCCAAACTCTTCCATTTTCTTATAATAAAGCCGACAGTTGACTTTGGAATATTTAGGAGCGAGGAAATTTCACGACTGGATTTGTTGCACAGGTGGCATCCTATGACAGTTCCACGCTGGAAATCACTGAGCTCCTGAGAGCGGCCCATTCTTTCACAAACGTTTGTAGAAACAGTCTCCATGGCTAAGTGCTTGATTTTATACATCTGTGGCCGGGCCAAGTGATTAGGACACCTGATTCTCATCATAAGGATGGGTGGCCAAATACTTTTGGCAGTTTAGTGTATCTCTTATGTTTGACTGCCATCTGCTGGTCACACTTATTATTACACCATGTACCAAATAAAATAGCTACGAGGTCGGTAAGCAAAACCAGAATTACCGTATTTTCCGCACTATAAGGTGCACCTAAAATCCTCCAATTTTGTCAAAAGCTGACAGTGCGCCCAATATTGAGCCTCCAGCAGGTAAAAGTTTCAATCAAGCAATCGCAACTACGGTAAGCAGCCGCCTACTTCATTTTCCCCCGTAGAAGAAGAAGCGCGCGGTGCATGCTGGGATATATGACTGCGCGAGGCGTGCCGTTTCATTTCCATTTGTGTGTTTATGTAAAGACTCCAAAATGGCTCCTATTAAGAGACACGCTTACAACGCAGAGTTTAAACTTAAGACGATCAGTCACGCAGTAGAACACGGGAATAGCAACAGCGAGATAATTTAACATTGTCACTGAACTGCTAGACAACAGCAGCGACACTGACTCGATTAATGACGACTTCGACGAGACAGAGCCGGGCATGTTGGATGCCGTATTCGCCCAACTGTTTAATTCGGACACTGAAGAAGAATTCGAGAGATTTGTGGATGAGGAATAACTTCATAAAGTGACCTTTACGTGTTTATTTTGTGTGTTGTGTGACATTAACGTTTGAGCAACGTTGAGTTATTGATATATTGTTATTGCTCTGCACTATTTTGAGTGTTACTATACTGTGATTGCACGAACGTTTGATTTACCGTAACAGTATCAGACTGTTTTTTACGTGTTTATTGAATCAGGGAAAAGTTCCCCTCCAGTATGTGAAATAAATGTTGCACTACATGTTATACCTTGCTGTTGTTAAAGGATAAACAAAACACCACGTCACTGACTTTACCTCGGGGAAAATAATAAAACAGCTGTTTATTAATTTTGAGAGTGAACAGAGTTGTCAGAACGCTGGTTTGTAATCTATTGATAAAGTTTGACTGACCTGACTGTTTTGTTAACATTCCCTTTAGCGCAGCTCCATCTAATGGATGCATAACGTTAGAGATGTCCGATAATATCGGCCGATAAATGCGTTAAAATGTAATATCGGAAATTATCGGTATCGTTTTTTTTTAATTATTAAATCAACATAAAAAACACAAGATACACTTACGATTAGTGCACCAACCCAAAAAACCTTCCTCCCCCATTTACACTCATTCACACAAAAGGGTTGTTTCTTTCTGTTATTAATATTCTGGTTCCTACATTATATATCAATATATATCAATACAGTCTGCAAGGGATACAGTCCGTAAGCACACATGATTGTGCGTGCTGCTGGTCCACTAATAGTACTAACCTTTAACAGTTAATTTTACTAATTTTCATTAATTACAATTTCTATGTAACTGTTTTTATATTGTTTTACTTTCTTTTTTATTCAAGAAAATGTTTTTAATTTATTTATCTTATTTTATGAATTTTTTTTTTAAAGTCCCTTATCTTCACCACCTGGTTGTCCAAATTAGGCATAATGTGTTAATTCCACGACTGTATATATCGGTTGATATCGGTATCGATTGATATCGGTATCGGTAATTAAAGTGTTGGACAATATCGGAATATCGGATATCGGCAAAAAGCCATTATCGGACATCCCTACATAACGTAACCCCAGCCTCTACTGTAGCGTCTATTCTATGCGCCTTATAATGCGGTGCGCCTTATATATGAACAAAGTTTTAAAATATGCCATTCATTGAAGGTGCGCCTTATAATCCGGTGCGCCTTATAGTGCGGAACATACGGTATTCCTTACTTCAGGCGCACCGGGTTATAAGGCGCACTGTCGAGTTTTAAGAAGAAAAAAAAAGATTTTAAGTGCGCCTTATCGTCCGGAAAATATGGTAGATTATGTATTACAAACCTTCTTCATGCCGCTTTCTGTCTGTCTATTCAGAATGTGCCGTCTGTTGGGCGGTCTTATTTAAGTGCCGAAGCCCTCTTTCAGGCCAAGCCCCCTTCGACTGCATCTACAACCCATCAGCGATGTTGTAGTTTTTTGGAGATTCCACATTGAGTCTATTGACAGCTATAAATTAGAACTACATGTGGAGGATTTAATAATGCATGTGCATATTACGAGTTAGTCTGACCCACAAGAAGAGGATAGAGAAAAATAAGGAACTCATTGATAACTTTGACCTGCAACCGAATAAAAATGTCGGACTCGTGCAAAGCTCTTCGGGGTAAACCTCTATCATAAATGGAGATATCCACTGACGTGACCAAGGCAAAATATCTCACTAAAGTGTTTAATTTCAAATGGCGCGTTTGGAGAACATTTGGAAGAAGGCAAGACTGTTTTATAAATATCTCCGCCATGCCTCTACGCTTGGATTGACATTTTTGGGGACTTTATGGGACTCTCAGATGGTTAAGTCCCAACAGATAAGAAAAGTTGGTTTTGCATAATTAGACCCAATTAAGGGAAATTAATCTGATAAAATATGAATAAATATACAGTACAGGTCAAAAGTTTGGACACACCTCATTTCAATGAGTTTTCTTTATTTTCATGACTATTTACATTGTAGATTGTCACTGAAGGCATCAAAACTATGACACCTGCGAAGTGAAAACCATCTGGAGAATGCAAAGAGTGTGCAAAACAGTAATCAGCTGTGGCTATTTTGAAGAAACTAGAAGATAAAACATGTTTACAGTTATTTCACCTTTTTTTGTTAAGTACATAACTCCACATATGTTTATTCATAGTTTTGATGCCTTCAGTGACAATCTACAATGTAAATAGTCATGAAAATAAAGAAAATACATTGAATGAGAAGGTGTGTCCAAACTTTTGGCCTGTACTGTATAAAGAAACTATGTTTGAAATGAAAAGTCTGCGTAACAAAAATAAATTCCGAGAGAAGCAAAAACGAGGCGTCTATTTGAGACTTTTTATAATGCTTTCTCAAACACAGGTGTCCAACCAGGCAACTATCGGCCCACCAAAATCCCTTTCCATGGCCCCTTGAACACCGCAACATCTTCTAGAGTCATATACGTACACATCACTATACGATATCAACCGATATATACATATTATGAATTCCCCGTTAAGACAAAATAAAATAGCGTACCTCCTCCGGTATCGTCCTGGCCGACAGCGGTCAGACCCAGATCTCCCTGCCAGCGGTTCTGGGTCAGGCTACCGCCACTATCTCGCATTCTCCACGGACACCCTGCAACCTGCGCCAGCGCGTCACCTAAAACACAACATGACCACCGAATTGAAGTTAAAAAGTGGCTTTGGCGCAATCAAAGCTGCACACACGGTCACTGAGGTGGGCACTATGTTTGACATGTCAACCTAATATGTATTATATTTATGCATGAGAACATTTTGTTGTTAACTGTGAGGTGTGTGTGTTCAAATCATGGTTGTTTTTACAAATAACAGATGTGAACAAGAGCATGTTTTGTCTGTGTTATGATGTAAATGATAGGTGTCAATGAAAGGGCATTTTATGACTTTTCTTAATTTGATTACATGCTATACTATAATTTTATTGCATGTTTTTTGTATCCCTTTAATTTAGGTAGCCAGGGACTGCAGATGGAAATGAGCTATTTAGCTATAATCTGTTGCAGAACATATATGTCTTTGAGCTTAATGTCTCTGTGCATTGTCCCTTCAAATAAAGACTAAACTAAACCTGACACATTAGTGATGGTTTTACATTAAACTGTTTCTACACTGTTGTGTTATCATTCATCAACAGCTACGTAAAGCACTACACCCTTACGATCTATAATACATGCTAGGCTACGTCAATAACATACTATTATAGCTTCGTTAGCGTAGTCTATACGAGTGGTCCCCAATCACCGGCGCCGGTCTGTGACGCATTTGCTACCGGGCCACACAGAGACATTAACTAATTTATAACCAACCGCATTTTCTCCTACTTAATTTTGGCCAGTCCCACCAGACACACCAAAAGCTTGTTCATTGATGTATTATAAACCTCCTGATAGGAAGTCGCCATTTGCTATATTTGTTAAATATTTGTTACATGGGACAATGCACATTAATAAACATATAATATGTAAAGGTGCCGAAACGTAGCCAAAACTTAGGTTCCATCTGCAGTGCGCCGCAGGTTAATGACCTAAGATCAGGGCAGATTAGGAATAAAGTGACCACAGGAGTTCATGTGCATGAGGCAGATGGAGAAGTGCTAAACTGTTGCATATAATAATTGTGCTGAAGGAAATAAATACCCATCTCCTTTGGCCTAGTAAGTTAAAGTGCTGGTATTATTGCACATCGTCCTATTACATAAGTAGTTAGCAATAACGGATGTATTTGCGCATGTAAAATCGGACCAAAAAAGCTAACATTAGTGTATTTATGTATGAAATATTGCACAAAATATGAATACATAACTTTTAGAAATCTATTGGAACTAATGTCAAGTATTTCTAGCTTTCTTATACTGTATATCCATGCTCTTGTCCTTAAAGTTGATGTATCACCTATAACCCATCAGATACCAAAGCCAAAACAAAGCCTACTTCTAACAAAAATGAGCAAAAAAGTCTATGGAGAGCTTTTTTGCAAAGGGAAAAGGCCAGGGGCCCACACTAATTTAATGTTATGGTGAGTTTTTTCATGTATTAATTTTCCATGCACTTATTCTTACACGTGGAAGGCCGGTCAGTGAAAATAATGCCTACATCAAACCAGTCCCCTCTGCAAAAATGGTTGGGGACCCCTGGTCTATACCATTAACTCCGATTCTAGCAGACTAACGGCAGATTACTATCAAAAAAATAACATTTGTAAACGTCAGCTAACTCGCGTTGTCTTGACAAAATTGGTGCAGTTCAGCTAAATTTGTTGGTTTTCTGACATTGACGTGTTTCTTCATCAATGTCCACACGTTTAAGTCAGGACTTTGGGAAGGCCATTCTAAAACCTTCATTCTAGCCTGATTTAGCCATGACATCACAAGGACAAAGATAAGACCTTCTGGAGGAAAGTTCTACGGTCAAATGAAACAAAAATTGAGCTGTTTTGTCACAATACCCAGCAATATGTTCGGAGGAGAAAAGGTGAGGCCTTTAATCCCAGGAACACCAAGCCTACCGTCAAGCATGGTGGTGGTAGTATTATGCTCTGGGCCTGTTTTGCTGCCAATGGAACTGGTGCTTCACAGAGAGTAAATGGGACAACGAAAAAGGAGTATTACCTCCAAATTCTTCAGGACAACCTAAAATCATCAGCCCGGAGGTTGGGTCTTGGGCGCAGTTGGGTGTTCCAACAGGAAAATGACATCAAACACATGTCAAAAGTGGTAAAGGAATGGCTAAAATTTAGGTTTTAGGATGACCTTTCCAAAGTCCTGACTTAAATGTGTGGACAATGCTGAAGAAACAAGTCCATGTCAGAAAACCAACAAATTTAGCTGAACCGCACCAATTTTGTCAAGAGGAGTGGTCAATAATTCAAGCAGAAGCTACCAAAGAGCGCCTTATTGCAGTAAAACTTGCCAAGGGACATGTAAGCAAATATTAACATTGCTGTATGTATACTTTTGACCGAGCAGATTTGCTCACATTTTCAGTAGACCCATAATACATTCATAAAAGAACCAAACTTCATGAATGTTTTTTGTGACCAACAAGTATGTGCTCCAATCACTTTATCACAAAAAAATAAGAGTTGTAGAAATTATTGGAAACTCAAGACAGCCATGACATTATGTTCTTTACAAGTGTATGTAAAGTTTTGATCGCGACTGTACGTAAAGCGCTTAAGATTTATACCAGCATGCTAGGCTACGTCTATAACATTCCATTATAGCTTCCTGAGCATAGTCTACAACATTAACTCCGAATCTAGCAGGCTAACGGCAGATTATTATCAAAAAACTAACATTTGTAAACGTCAGCTAACTCGCGTTGTCTTGACAAAATTAGTGCAGTTTAGCTAAATGTGTTGGTTTTCTGACATGGACTTGTTTCTTCAGCATTGTCCACACGTTTAAGTCAGGACTTTGGGAAGGCCATTCTAAAACCTTCATTCTAGCCATGACATCATATGGACAAAGATAAGACCTTCTGGAGGAAAGTTCTGTGGTCAGATGAAACAAAAATTGAGCTGTTTTGCCACAATACCCAGCAATATGTTTGGAGTAGAAAGGGTGAGGCATTGTCCACATGTTCAAGTCAGGACTTTGGGAAGGCCATTCTAAAACCTTAATACTAGCCTGACTTAGTCATTCCTTGACCACTTTTGACGTGTGTTTGGGGTCATTGTCCTGTTGGAACACCCAACTGCGCCCAAGACCCAACTTCCGGGCTGATGATTTTAGGTTGTCCTGAAGAATTTGGAGGTAATCCTCCTTTTCCATTGTCCCATTTACTCTCTGTGAAGCACCAGTTCCATTGGCAGTAAAACAGGCCCAGAGCATAATACTACCACCACCATGCTTGACGATAAGAATGGTGTTCCTGGGATTAAAGGCCTCACCTTTTCTCCTCCAAACATATTACTGGGTATTGTGGCCAAACAGCTCAATTTTTGTTTCATCTGACCACAGAACTTTCCTCCAGAAGGTCTTATCTTTGTCCATGTGATGTCAGATGAAACAAAAATTTAGCTGTTTTGCCACAGTACCCAGCAATATGTTTGGAGTAGAAAAGGTGAGGCCTTTAATCCCAGGAACACCATTCCTACCGTCGAGCATGGTGGTGATAGTATTATGCTGTGGGCCTGTTTTACTGCCAATGGAACTGGTGCTTCACAGAGAGTAAATGGGACAATGAAAAAGGCGGATTTCCTCCAAATTCTTCAGGACAACCTAAAATCATCAGCCCGGAGGTTGGGTCTTGGGCGCAGTTGGGTGTTCCAACAGGACAATGACACCAAACACACGTCAAAAGTGGTAAAGGAATGGCTAAATCAAGCTAGAATTTAGGTTTCCCAAAGTCCTGACTTAAATGTGTGGACAATGCTGAAGAAAGAAGTCCATATCAGAAAACCAACACCCGGAGGTTAGGTCTTGGGTGCAGTTGGGTGTTCCAACAGAAAAATGACACCAAACATGTAAAAAGTGGTAAATGAATGGCTAAATCAGGCTAGAATTTAGGTTTTAGAATGGCCTTCCCAAAGTCCTGACTTAAACGTGTGGACAATGCTGTAGAAACAAGTCCATATCAAAAAACCAACACCCGGAGGTTGGGTCTTGGGCGCAGTTGGGTGTTCCAACAGGACAATAAATGGGTTATACTTGTATAGCGCTTTTCTACCTTCAAAGTACTCAAAGCACTTTGACACTATTTCCACATTCACACACACATTCACACACTGATGGCGGGAGCTGCCATGCAAGGCCCTAACCAGCACCCATCAGGAGCAAGGGTGAAGTGTCTTGCTCAAGGACAAAAGGGACGTGACGAGGTTGGTAGAAGGTGGGGATTGAACCAGGAACCCTCAGGTTGCTGGCACGGCCACTCACCCAACTGCGGCACGGCCACTCACCCAACTGCGCCACGCCATCCCCAATGACACCAAACACACGTCAAAAGTGGTAAAGGAATGGCTAAATCAGGCTAGAACAGTGTTTCTTAACCTGGGTTCGATCGAACCCTAAGGGTTCGGCGGAGGTCAAGACACACCTGACTCATCGTGTAAATAAAAACTTCTCCCTATTGGCGTATTATGGATACCCCTAAACAATGTTCCCTCTAATTTTCCATCTGATTTGCAGGTGTGTCATTTGTTGTGGTTCATTTTGTGCACCAGTAAAAAAAAAACTAACTTGTCTTGAATTAAAAAAAAAAAATTTTTTTATTTTTCACTAAAGAAGGGAAGGCCATTCTAAAACCTTAATACTAGCCTGACTTAGCCATTCCTTGACCACTTTTGACGTGTGTTTGGGGTCATTGTCCTGTTGGAACACCCAACTGCGCCCAAGACCCAACCTCTGTGCTGATGATTTTAGGTTGTCCTGAAGAATTTGGAGGTAATCCTCCTTTTCCATTGTCCCATTTAAAGCACCAGTTCCACTGGCAGCAAAACAGGCCCAGAGCATAATACTACCACCACCATGCTTGACGGTAAGAATGGTGTTCCTGGGATTAAAGGCCTCACCTTTTCTACTCCAAACATATTGCTGGGTATTGTGGCCAAACAGCTCCATTTTTGTTTCATCTGACTACAGAACTTTCCTCCAGAAGGTCTTATCTCCGGAGTCTTGTTCACGAGTGAGGGAAGAGTGGATCGTGAGGTCGACAGACGGATCGGTGCGGCGTCTTCAGTAATGCGGACGCTGTATCGATCCGTTGTGGTGAAGAAGGAGCTGAGCCGGAAGGCAAAGCTCTCAATTTACCGGTCGATCTACGTTCCCATCCTCACCTATGGTCATGAGCTTTGGGTTACGACCGAAAGGACAAGATCACGGGTACAAGCGCCCGAATTGAGTTTCCTCCGCCGGGTGGCGGGGCTCTCCCTTAGAGATAGGGCGAGGAGCTCTGTCATCCGGGGGGAGCTCAAAGTAAAGCTGCTGCTCCTCCACATCGGGAGGAGCCAGATGAGGTGGTTTGGGCATCTGGTCAGGATGCCACCCGAACGCCTCCCTGGGGAGGTGTTTAGGGCACGTCCGACCGGTAGGAGGCCACGGGGAAGACCCAGGACACGTTGGGAAGGCTATGTCTCCTGGCTGGCCTGGGAACGCCTCGGGAGAGGGAAGTCTGGGCTTCCCTGCTTAGGCTGCTGCCCCCACGACCCAACCTCGGATAAGTGGAAGAAGATGGATGGATGGATGGATGGGTCTTATCTTTGTCCATGTGATGTCAGATGAAACAAAAAATGTAGCTGTTTGGCCACAATACCCAGCAATATGTTTGGAGTAGAAAAGGTGAGGCCTTTAATCCCAGGAACAGTCGAGCATGGTGGTGGTAGTATTATGCTCTGGGCCTGTTTTACTGCCAATGGAACTGGTGCTTCACAGAGAGTAAATGGGACAATGAAAAAGGAGGATTACCTCCAAATTCTTCAGGACAACCTAAAATCATCAGCCCGGAGTTTGGGTCTTGGGCGCAGTTGGGTGTTCCAACAGGACAATGACACCAAACACACGTCAAAAGTGGTAAAGGAATGGCTAAATCAGGCTAGAATGAAGGTTTTAGAATGGCCTTCCCAGAGTCCTGATTTAAACATGTGGACAATGCTGAAGAAACAAGTCCATGTCAGAAAACCAACAAATTTAGCTGAACTGCACCAATTTTGTCAAGAGTGGTCAAAAATTCAACCAGAAGCTTGTGGATGGCTACCAAAAAAAGCCTTATTGCAGTGAAACTTGCCAAAGGACATGTAAGCAAATATTAACATTGCTGTATGTATACTTTTGACCCAGCAGATTTGCTCACATTTTCAGTAGACCCATAATACATTCATAAAATAACTAAACTTCATGGAATGTTTTTAGTGACCAACAAGTATGTGCTCTAGTCTATCACAAAAGAGTTGTAGTAATTATTGTAAACTCAGGACAGCCGTGACATTATGTTCTTTACAAGTGTATGTAAAGCGTCTACTGTGTAAATAGTCTACTAATCTAGCAAGCTAACGGCTGATTATTATTTAAAAAAACGAACATTTGTAAACGTCAGCTAACTCGCGTTGTCTTATTCCGAACGCGAAGGAGCTTCGACGGTTTTAATTTTTTCCCACATTTCCCCAGCAAAACATGAATGAATAAAAAGAGAACAATTAAAGAGTTAGCATTAGCACGCTAGCCGCCGGTTAGCCGTGTTGTCGCTAGCTAGTGTGTTGCACCCTTCAATCAAACGCCGCATTCAACCTTTTTAGCCACGTATGTTTGAATGTTACTTACCGTTTAAAAGAACGAGTATTAATTATAAATCCGCTTGGAAGCAGAGCCGAGCGTCAAAAATGCGGTGAAATATTGTCGTTAACTAAAATGCTAATGTGATGCTAACACTTTCATTGAATGGTTGTCAGCCGTCGCTTTCTTCGTCGGGTGTCTTCGACGCTTCGGATAAACACGCAGACACGCCGCCGCTTGACGTTAACATGTAGCGGGTTAGAAAAATGTGACTTTATAACCATTAAAAGGACAACATTTTATATACGCCGAGCGCGCTAAGAAGACACAACGACGACGGCAACTGTCTTCCGACGTCCGTCGCACAGCAATGACGTCATATACGTTGGCGAGGAAACAGCATTTTTCGTAACATTAACGTGTTACTAGCGTGTATAGTTGGTCAAACTCACGCAATACGTCGATAAAATGAATATTTCTTGTGCCGACTTTTAACTGTCTAAACACTGAATGGGGAACAAGTATATGTTAAAATGGGTAAAATGACGAAAAATGGGCGCTAACGTCAAGCCCAGCAAAACATCAACATTGTTTATTTATTTATATAAAAGACTGAAATAAAAACGCTGTTTGAATCATTGATTTTTCACTGGGAATGATGGACTCATTCTTTGGGCAATGGCAAGACAAAGGCACGACCAAACTTGGAGACTTCTTTACAGATAATGGTTTATTGTCATTTGAACAATTGATAAAGAAATACCAGGTTCTAAAATGAGATTTGTGTTCCGTTCTATACAAATAAGGCACTATGTTACAGAGCTTAACCCTTATTGCAGTGTTTTTCAACCTTTTTTGCGTTGAAAAAATCCAGAGGCACACCACCAGCAGAAATCATTACAAATCATCAAATCAACTTTATTTATAAAGCACAAAAAGTGGTTGTCGCAATTGTTGGATATGACTTTAAAGCATAACCAAGCATGCATCACTATAGCTCTTGTCTCAAAGTAGGTGTACTGTCACCACCTGTCACATCACACCCTGACTAATTTTGAGTTTGTTGCCATTTTCCTGTGTGTAGTGTTTTAGTTCTTGTCTTGCACTCCTATTTTTGTGGCTTTTTCTCTTTTTTGGGTATTTTCCTGTAGCAATTTCATGTCTTCCTTTGAGCGATATGTCCCGTTTTAGCAATCAAGAGTGTTTCAGTTGTTTTTATCCTTCTTTGTGGGGACATTGTTGATTGTCATGTCGTGTTCGGATGTACATTGTGGACGCCGTCTTTGCTCCACAGTAAGTCTTTGCTGTCGTCCAGCATTCTGTTTGTGTTTACTTTGCAGCCAGATCAGTTTTAGTTTCATTCTGCATAACCTTCCCTAAGCTTCAATTCCTTTTTTTTAGTGGCACTCACCTTCTGTTCATTTTTGGTTTAAGCATTAGACATCTTTTTACCTGCACACTGCCTCCCGCAATTAGCTACCGGCTGCCACCTACTGATATGGAAGAGTATTACACGGTTACTCTGTCGAGCTCTAGACAGCACCGACACTCAACAACAACACATCATTTGCAGACTATAATTACTGGTTTGCAAAAAATATTTTTAACCCAAATACAAACCCCGTTTCCATATGAGTTGGAAAAGTGTGTTAGATGTAAATATAAACGGAATACAATGATTTGCAAATCCTTTTCAACCCAAATTCAATTGAATGCGCTACAAAGACAAGATATTTGATGTTCAAACTCATGAGCTTTATTATTTTTTTGCAAATAATAATAAACTTAGAATTTCATGGCTGCAACACGTGCCAAAGTAGTTGGGAAAGGGCATGTTCACCACTGTGTTACATGGCCTTTCCTTTTAACAACACTCAGTAAAAGTTTAGGAACTGAGGAGACACATTTTTTAAGCTTCTCAAGTGGAATTATTTCCCATTCTTGCTTGATGTACAGCTTAAGTGGTTTAACAGTCCGGGGGTCTCCGTTGTGGTATTTTAGGCTTCATAATGCGCCACACATTTTCAATGGGAGACAGATCTGGACTACAGGCAGGCCAGTCTAGTACCCGCACTCTTTTACTATGAAGCCACGTGATGTAACACGTGGCTTGGCATTGTCTTGCTGAAACAAGCAGGGGTGTCCATGGTAACGTTGCTTGGATGGCAACATATGTTGCTCCAAAACCTGTATGTACCTTTCAGCATTAATGGCACCTTCACAGATGTGTAAGTTACCCATGTCTTGGGCACTAATACACCCCCATACCATCACAGATGCTGGCTTTTCAACTTTGCGCCTATAACAATCCGGATGGTTCTTTTCCTCTTTGGTCCGGAGGACACGACGTCCACAGTTTCCAAAAACAATTTGAAATGTGGACTCGTCACACCACAGAACACTTTTCCACTTTGTATCAGTCCATCTTAGATGAGCTCAGGCCCAGCGAAGCCGACGGCGTTTCTGGGTGTTGTTGATAAACGGTTTTCGCCTTGCATAGGAGAGTTTTAACTTGCACTTACAGATGTAGCGACCAATTGTAGTTACTGGCAGTGGGTTTCTGAAGTGTTCCTGAGCCCATGTGGTGATATCCTTTACACACTGATGTCGCTTGTTGATGCAGTACAGCCTGAGGGATCGAAGGTCACGGGCTTAGCTACTTACGTGCAGTGATTTCTCCAGATTCTCAGAACCCTTTGATGATATTACGGACCGTATATGGTGAAATCCCTAAATTCCTGGTTGAGAAAAGTGTTTCTTAAACTGTTCAACAATTTGCTCACGCATTTGTTGACAAAGTGGTGACCCTCGCCCCATCCTTGTTTGTGAATGACTGAGCATTTCATGGAATCTACTTTTATACCCAATCATGGCATCCACCTGTTCCCAATTTGCCTGTTCACCTGTGGGATGTTCCAAATAAGTGTTTGATGAGCATTCCTCAACTTTATCAGTATTTATTGCCACCTTTCCCAACTTCTTTGTCACGTGTTGCAGGCATTAAATTCTAAAGTTAATGATTATTTGCAAAAAAAAAAGTTTATCAGTTTGTCAAATATGTTGTCTTTGTAGCATGTTCAACTGAATATGGGTTGAAAAGGATTTGCAAATCATTGTATTCGGTTTATATTTACATCTAACACAATTTCCCAACTCATATGGAATCGGGGTTTGTAGGTGAAATTAGATCATCTCCCACGGTACACCAGACTGTATCTCACGACACACTAGTGTGCCGTGGCACAGTGGTTGAAAAACACTGCCTTGAAATTCCTGCTATTGCACAAGTGCTGTTTCAACCTCCAGGGGAAGGTGACTATTAGTCTGTTGTATAATGTAATAGCTGGTACCTCCACTCAGAGGGTCAAAGGAACTATCCGTCAATATTGATGACAAGACATGAGGAGGATATTTGGAGTTATGCTAACAATATTAAATTTGCACTGATCTCTAAAATCTAAACAATGGAATTGATTAACTGACCCCTCGACGAAATTGACATGGTCTCAGGTTTAGGGGAAGACGAAGCGGTTGGGTCGAGAAGGAATGCGCGTGCCTGGCGAACCTTCCAGTCGAGGACGTTGGAGATATCCACCTTTTTGCAATTACGACAACAGAACATCTGCTCAGGTTTGTGGACAAATTGGAAGATCCTGGCAGTCTTCAAAGTACCCCAAAGCTGCCACCAATGATCGGAGGATGCCAGCAGAACTGTGGACGCTCTTGTGGTTTTGGATAACGTCGGATCGCGGCCCTGCAGGATGAATTTGAGGACCAGAAATAGACAACTTAGAGTGCAAAGCAAATTTATTTTCACTTGCATTCTAATTTACATTCTTTCCCTGGCTTCCAGACTTTCCCGGAGGACAGTGCAGTGAAGACACAACAAAGTCCGTTCCCATCTTTCATGGACACACACCTGTTGTTGTTGTTGTTGTTGACTTTGGACTGACTGGCTGTGTTATCGCGTTTGCGAGAGAACCAAGGTTGCTAATGAGAATATATTAATGAGGGGTGTCAAAAATTTTCAGATTAATCGCAATTTGTAACGATTCGTAATTGATAAAAAAAATAATAAAAATTTTTTTTTAGATTTGTTTACATTTTTTTCAATCTGTCCTGTTCAGCCACTCAGACTAATCATATTGTTGATGTAGATCAGAGCTGGACAAATATTTTGACTCGAGGGCCAAATTGAGAGGAAACAATGTGTCCGGGGGGTCCAAAGTGTATGTGTGTACAAATGATATACAGGACTGTCTCAGAAAATTAGAATATTGTGATAAAGTCCTTTATTTTCTGTAATGCAATTAAAAAAACTAAAATGTTATACATTCTGGATTCATTACATATCAACTGAAATATTGCAAGCCTTTTATTATTTTAATATTGCTGATTATGGCATACAGCTTAAGAAAACTCAAAAATCGTATCTCAAAAAGTTAGAATATTTCCTCAGACCAAGTAAAAAAAAAAAGATTTATAACAGCAAAACAAAATCAAACATTTGAAAATGTCAATTAATGCACTCAGTAGTTGGTTGGGAATCCTTTTGCACGGATTACTGCATCAATGTGGCGTGGCATGGAGGCAATCAGCCTGTGGCATTGCTGAGGTGTTATGGATGCCCAGGATGCTTCAATAGCGGCCTTTAGCTCATTTGCTTTATTGGGTCTGGTGTCTTTCAGCTTCTTCTTCACAATACCCCACAAATTCTCTATGGGGTTCAGGTCAGGGGAGTTGGCAGGCCAATCAAGGACAGTAATGCCATGGTCAGTACACCAGTTACTGGTGGTTTTGGCACTGTGGGCAGGTGCCAGATCATGCTGGAAAATGAAATCATCATCTCCATAGAGATTTTCATTAGATGGAAGCATGCAATGCTCTAAAATCTCTTGGTACACAGCTGCATTGACTCTGGACTTGATGAAACACAGTAGACCAACACCAGCAGCTGACATGGCTCCCCAAACAATTGCTGACTGTAGGAACTTCACACTGGATTTCAAGCAACTTGGATTTTGCTCCTCTCCAGCCTTCCTCCAGACTCTAGCGCCTTGACTTCCAAATGAAATACAAAACTTGCGTTTGTCTGAAAACAGGACTCTGGACCACTGTGCAACTGTCCAGTGCTTCTTTTCCATACACTCTTAGAAATAAAAGTGCTAAGTAGAACCATATAAGGTTCTTCGGCTCGTCCTCATAGGAGAACCCTTTTTGGCTCCAGGTAGAACCTTTTTCTATAAAGGTTCCACCTGGAACCCTTTTGGAGGGTTCTACCTAGAACCCAACATGAAGGGTTATACCTAGAACTGCGTGTGTAAGGTTCCACTCAGAACCCCCCATGAGAGGTTCTACAAAAAACCCACGCAGGGAGTTCCACTAAGAACCCTTTCATGTTTCAAGGGTTTCATCTAGAACCCACACAGGGAGTTCCACTAAGCACCATTTCGTTTGTCAAGGGTTTCATCTAGAACCCATGCAGGGAGTTCCACTAAGAACCCTTTCATGTTTCAAGGGTTTCATCTAGAACCCACACAAGGAGTTCCACTAAGAACTCTTTCATGTTTCAAGGGTTTCATCTAGACCTGACAGGGGGTTCTAAAAACATCCCTTTTCAAAGGTTTTCACCGATAACCGTCTTGTCTTCTGAGGGATCTATAAAGAACCATATTGTATTCTACAGATCAGTTTAGTTCATATTATGTTGTGGTCATTTATCATGTTGACATTGAACAAACATTCAAAACATTTTAATGAGAAAAACATTTATTTAAAGATAGTCCAACAAAACAGGAAAGGCTGTGTAGGTCCCAGGGGAGAACAGGTCAAAAGTCAGCATAGGTCCAGTGGAATCAGCAACATGACAGGCCAGACACATCATGCTGTCCTCAGTAGGTGAATTTGTGTAAATAAATCTCCAGCAATGGTGACATGGCAGAAAGAGACACAGAATAGTTTTAGTTCAATAAATCCAAGGTGCACTTACTGCATTTACTGCGCCTCATTGTAAGCTATCTACAAACAATAAAATAATGCATGGTCCAATGAAAAGAATCAGTGTACATACTGTATGTACTAATTGTGACAGTGGAACAGAATCATGAGAAAGTGAGGGAATCCCACAAAGTTTTCACATTGATTTAAATAATGTTGAAATACTTTTCAGTGTTATGTAACAAGTACCGTATTTTCCGCACTATTAGCCGCACCTAAAAACCACAAATTTACTCAAAAGCTGACAGTGCGGCTTTTAACCCGGTGCGCTTTATATATGGATAAATATTAAGATTCATTTTCATAAAGTTTCGGTCTCGCAACTTCGGTAAACAGCCGCCATCTTTTTTCCCGGTAGAACAGGAAGCGCTTCTTCTTCTACGCAAGCAACCGCCAAGGTAAGCACCCGCCCCCATAGAACAGGAAGCGCTTCTTCTTCTACTGTAAGCAACCACCCGCCCGCGTAGAAGAAGAAAAAGCGCGCGGATATCACCGTACGTTTCATTTCCTTTGTGTGTTTACATCTGTAAAGACCACAAAATGGCTCCTACAAAGCGACAAGGATCCGGTTCATGAAAAGACGCAATCTCTCCATCCGCACACGGATTACTATTTCACAGCAACTGATATTCCTGTGAACCGCACTGTGGAACGGGAGCACGTACGGTGAATATTCGCACCACAGGGAATGAGAAGTCATCCTTCACTGTGGTTCTAGCTTGCCATGCTAATGAAACTTCCACCTATGGTGATATTCAAAAGGAAGACCTTGCCAAAAGAGACCTTTCCAGCCGGCGTCATCATAAAAGCTAACTCGAAGGGATGGATGAAGAAAAGATGAGCGAGTGGTTAAGGTAAGTTTAAGTTTACGCGAAGAGGCCGGGTGGCTTTTTTCACGCAGCTCTGTCCATGTTGATATACGTATGTTTGTGATTGCACATTTGCGTACATTTTGGGAGTGAACAGAGTTGTTAGAACGCTGGTTTTTAATATATTATTAAAGTTTGACTGACCTATCTGACTGTTTTTTTGACATTCCTTTAGCGCAGTTAGATGCGGCTTACAACACCGGGCGGCTTATAGGTGGACAAAGTTTTGAAATATGCCGTTCATTGAAGGCGCGGCTTTTAACCCAGGGCGCCTTATGGTGCGGAAAATACGGGGTACTCAAAATGTTACGTATTGTAACAATAATGGAAATCTAGAGACGTCACTATGCCAAAATCAAACAAAATGTATTGGTCCAAATAATGTATTAGATAAGGGATATTTTTTTTATCATTATGTACAAACAAAGGGCAGCAGCAGGAATTTGACCATTAACAAGAACATAAAGCATGAAATTCCATGCTGCAACACATCTACTCACTACTCCCCACTTCCGACACAGTTGTATAGTCTCTTCACTGAAATGGGTACAACACTGTGGTCCTTGATCCCCAACACAAATCTTTCAATGAAAATACGAGTTTTTCTCAGTTCCTGGGTACTGGACAGCAAAAACAATATAGACTGACATTAATGCACTCATAGCATATGATATGTCCATGCTGATGTCCTCAATCAAAACCTGTATACCATCCAGGTATAGGGTTATCCTTTGTGCCTGCAAAGGGTTCCCCTCGTGTGTGTTATGGAGCATGATTGCTGGAGTAGGCACGCTTGGCTCCTATGCAATAAAAACAGATACATGTCAGTAAATAAAACCTGCCGTGAAAACAGCAAAATGACTCAATGTTGCCATAATATGGATAATGCCAATTCCTAAATCTTGACCTTAAATGCAATATTTACCTCCAGTAGAGTGTATAGAAAGGATGAGTCCTCTCTGAAAATGGAAGGCAGCAGTAGAATTACTGCATCCCTAATGAGTCCTGAGGAAATAAAATGATTATGTAATATTTTTTGTTTTCAGAAATACAGATTGTGGCTCCTATAGATACACATATAGGCCTAGATACCTCGTCTTACTGAATCATTCAGGCAGGCATTGATTGTCCTCTGGCAGCAGTCCTTTAGGTCACACATAGATGCTCTTTGAACCATCTTCGTTGCCATTCGATCCAGCTCTGTGACCATTCTGCAATCAGCTTCTACAAGGAATTGCTCCTTCATCTCCCACAGAAGCTGTAAGGAGGGATAACAAGTGTCATCTCAAAATACTTGATGATCATAAATGAAATAATACACATACAATTAAATATGGTCAATTCAATGCTTGAAGATACCAACTATTTTAGAAGCTTCAGTGCGGGAAACTTTTCGATGATTTCCTCTGCCTTGGCAGTTGCCATGAAGGTATTTCGGTATGCATAGGTTCAGATCTGGGTGTACCTTAAGCATCTCTGTAGACATTTCATTGATATGAGCTTCAATGCTCCTTTCATCCTCTCTACATTCTTCACTCTCCTGAGCCTATATGCATTCAAGAAAAATGACAAGCAATATAGTAAGAGGTAACCATTAAGATGAGGTGTACATGTTTTTTAAAAAGTTATATAATATGGAAGAATCATCCTCTCTGTAACCTTCGTCTTGTGTTATCTTTCTGCTACCACTATGTTGGAGACCAAGCTCAAGCCCAGTCTCCCTGCTCCTCCTACCCGCACATTAGTGTGTGCTCAACATGGATGTATTAGATCCATGGTGCTCACCAGCCCACCCATCCCTCCAAAGACGAGCTAGATGGCGACCGCATTGCCGCTACCGACAACGTTAAAGCTCCTTCTAACATTGACAATTTAAACTATAATATTTTATTAAAATAACAACTACAATAACCTTTTTAGGATGATTTAAGATTAATTGTACGGATATATTGGAACCTATTTTGTTATGGCAGCTCTCAGCAGAGCTTTGTCAGGTATTGTATTGTTTAACCACAATACAATTTGTTTGTTTGTTTTCTACAAGAAAACAAACAAATAAGCAAACAAACAAAACATAACAAGAAACAAATGCTTAGTCCACTTTTTACCATAACAGTCCTCAGCTAGGGTCAAGCATGCTGAAATAAGATATTATATATAGCTCACCTTGATTTTCGGAAGTTTCTTCTGTTCTCTCTCCTGTTCTTCTTTGTTCTGTTCTGTTCACAGTAATCACTATTGGTATGTCACACCTGGTTTGTAGGCAGGGAAGACCAGACCATGTGGTGCAATCCATGGGGCAACCAGCTCTTAACTCACACATGACAGCCACCATCATGCCAGCTCCCTGGCCCAACACACAAAACCTTGCCCTTTCCCCTGGGAGATCAGGGTTCAATTCCCAGCATCAACAAACCCTGATGTAGTAGCCTAAAAGTCAGCATTACAGTGTGATTTTTGCATCAGTTAAGGCTTGGCCTCTGACATCAAAGACTGTTGTCTATCAATGAACTTATGTGCAGCTTCACAACTCGACTAAGCCAGTCAGCAGGGTACAGCAGCCATGGGATGAGGCCGATCATGGAAAAGTATGAGGAGGAGACAAATACATGAGTAAAATTGTCTGTAAAATAAGTGTTTAATATTTTTTAAATTGTCTGTCACTAATCCACACATCACCTCAGTATGCATTAACATGGTCACTCTGCACCAACCAGGCCTTGAACTCACAACTTCAAACTGTATCCCTAGATCCCCTTTCTTGTAACAAACTTTCAAAAGCCTTTGTCCAGTGAGTCGTATAGCTCACTTAGATGCTCCAGAAAGAGGGGTTATAGCCTTGCTGCAGGGACCACCTTGCTAGTTCTTTGATATGTGTAATTTCCTCCTGAAGAAGGGAGTAGTGTATCTAAACTAAATAAACACAATTATAACTGCTGCGCAGCGATGGGTCGGGTCCGGGCGATTTTTGGCAAATTAAGGCAATTCTGAGCAACAAACAGGAGAACAGGAAGGCAACACAGTTGAAATTATAAAGTTCCTTTTGCACCAGTTGAGGCTAAAATCCACAACAATAGAACCAAAGACTGTGGTATATCATGCTGAGCTAATTGGCAAGTGACAATTCAACAGTGGCTTCACAAATTGATTAAGCCATTCACTGTTGTGCATGCAGATTTGAAACCACTGTAAATATATCAGTTATCAAGACAAAAATCTGAAAATACACATATTGCATCCAGACAGAATGGAGATATTGGTAATTTGATTTTTTTAATTGATTCGATTTGCTCCATAAGTTAAAAACTGATGTTTAATCTATCATGACTCTAAAATGTATATGTTTGCTTCACAAAGACCATCTGGCATTTTCATGAGCTGTCATCACCACCTTTGTCAGGGTTTGAACCCAGGTTATTTGGCACCAAGAACCAGCTCCTAAATTACTGAGCTATTTCTCAAACGGAATCACCAGCCAGACAGCAGTTGTCAAAAATGGTCCTCCCAGTCACAGCTAATCTTTGCCTGAGTCAACAAGATTTGCTAATGTAGATCTTGCTTTCTTATAATTAATGGTTGTGGAAATAAATTGGTAACAGAACATTTCAGTTATAGGACTGCCATTATTTGTATGTCTGATCAGAAGGTGTAAGGTAATAGACTAGTATGGTGGACCTGATGACTGAAGGCAGCCAGCTGGTTAGCTCAGTCACTATTGCCAGTGACTTTAGACTGGGTGGCAGGTGTTCAAATCCCAAGATGGGCAATTATGTTACAGTTTGATCAACAGGATCTGGGGAAGAAGAGTTTGCTTTAAAATAAACAAAAAAAATTGTATATGAAAAGTATTTGTATCAGTAGTCACAAGGAAATGTATTTTGCACCATTATTAGCAAATGTTATCAGGAAGTATGTCCCTGGTGACACAGGATCTTACCCATGCTTTCAAAAATCCCTGAAGAACTCTTTCTTCCAAAAACGGTTCTCTGGATCAAAATAGTTCTTACTGGAACCCTTAGTGTTAGTGAGAACCCTTTTAAAACCAATTATTCAGAAAAGGGGTTTTAAAGGGTTCTCTGGATCAAAATGGTTCTTACTGGAACCATTAGCGTTACCAAGAACCCTTGAAAAACCCTTTCTTCGGGAAAGGGTTTTTCAGAAGCAAATGGTTCCAGTTAGAACCTCAGCCCTTGTAGAAGAACCCTTTTGGAACCCTTATTTCTAAGAGTGTAGCCCAAGTCAGACGCTTCTAGAGATTTTAGAGAACTACATGCTTCCATCTGTTGAAAAGCTCTATGGAGATGATGATTTCATTTTCCAGCATGATCTGCCCACAGTGCCAAAACCACCAGTAACTGGTGTACTGACCATGTCATTACTGTCCTCGATTGGCCTGCCAACTCCCCTGACCTGAACCCCATAGAGAATTTGTGGGGTATTGTGAAGAAGAAGCTGAAAGACACCAGACCCAATAATGCAAATGAGCTGTTGTAGCATCCTGGGCATCCATAATACCTCAGCAATGCCACAGGCTGATTGCCTCCATGCCACGCCGCATTGATGCAGTAATCCGTGCAAAGGGATTCCCAACCAGGTACTGAGTGCATTAATTGACAATTTCAAATGTTTGATTTTGTTTTGCTGTTATAAATCTTTTTTTTTTTTTACTTGGTCTGAGGAAATATTCTAACTTTTTGAGATACGATTTTTGAGTTTTCTTAAGCTGTATGCCATAATCATCAATATTAAAAAAATAAAAGGCTTGCAATATTTCAGTTGATGTGTAATGAATCCAGAATGTATGACATTTTTGTTTTTTTAATTGCATTACAGAAAATAAATAACTATCACAATATTCTAATTTTCTGAGACAGTCCTGTATACACATTTAGCTGTAAAAATCTGCTGTACACTATGTTTGTCAGTGCTCTAGGTCCTCTGGGTGAAAACATCCGGTCCTCCGTGAGAAATCTCAGAGTGGTCTTCGATAGTGCCTTCAAATTCACCAAACAGGTCAGCTCAGTGGTTAGTACCAGCTTTTACCATCTCAGAACCCGAGCAAAGATCAAGGCCTTTCTCTCCCAGAGCGACCTGGAGACTGCTATATCCACGCCTTCATCACACACCGGCTGGACAACAACTCACTGTACGCTGGCATTGATCAGGCATCACTCCGCCGTTTGCAGCTTGTGCAGACGCGACTGCCCGTCTCCTCACCAGCACCAAAAAACGCGAGCACATCACTCCAGTCCTGGCCTCACTCCACTGGCTCCCTGTCCGTCACCGCATTGATTTTAAAATTACTTTTAATTGTTTTTAAATCCCTAAATGGTCTAGCCCCACAATACCTGACCGAGCTTCTGCATCATCATACCTCGTCTAGAGCCCTAAGATCAGCTGACCAACTGCTGTTGGCGGTCCCCAGATCCAGGCTATAAACCAGAGGGGACAGAGCCTTTTTCGTTGCCGCCCCTAAGCTCTGGAACAGCCTTCCCCTCCACATTAGGTCAGCCCGGAGCCTGGTGGTCTTCAAAACCCTTCTTAAGACCTACCTCTTCTCGCTGGTCTTTGACCTGAGCTGAGTCCGCCCACTAGACCACCATTTCTAGTTCCCCCCCCCCACCCCTTCGCTTTAGTTTTATTTTTCAATTTGTCGCACTTTTATTATTATTATTTAGCAAATTTTTACTTTTTATTCGACCCCTTTTACCGTATTGCTTTTGCACTATCTTGTTCAGCTCATTCATTGTTTGTTTTTAGTTTTTTGCTCTATGCTTTTTTAACCTGTAAAGCACTTTGGTTCAATTTAAAAGTTGTCGTAAACGTGCTATATAAATAAAGTTGACTTGACTTGACTTGACATGTGCTTGGGTCCCTTTTTATTGTCAGGAACACTAATACCAAAAGTCACAATGTCCGATAGACATACTTGCCAATCCTCCCGGATTTTCCGGCAGACTCCCGAAATTCAGCGCTTCTCCCGAAAAACTCCCGGGACAAATTTTCTCCTGAAAATCTCCCGAAATTCAGGCGGAGTTGGAGGCCACGCCCCCTCCAGCTCCATGCGGACCTGAGTGACAATATAAACAGCGTGCCTGCCCAATCACGTAATAACTGTAGAATGATTGAGGGCGAGTTCTTGGTTTCTTATGTGGGTTTATTCTTAGGCAGTTTCATTAACGTCCTCCCAGCGCGGTAACAACACACAACAACAGCAGTCACGTTTTCGTCTACCGTAAAGCAGTTCGTCTGCCGTAAACAGCAATGTTGTGACACTCTTAAACAGGACAATACTGCCATCTACTGTACATGCATATGTGACAATAACATCTACGGCTTTTAGAGAGTGCAGTGCACAACTGCGCACACAACAAGGAGACGAAGCAGAAGAACGAGGAAGATACAGCCATGGCGACGCCGGCGACGAGTAAGATGAAGAAATACGCTTGTAAGTTCCAAGCCGCAGCTGCGAATGGACCTGGATAGCCTCCGGGAAGAAGTAGTGGAGTACCAAGTGCTTGGCAGTGAAGATCTTCCTCAGGAAGCAAAGATTGACCGGTTTTGGGCCATGCTAGGGAGAGATGGAAGATTCCAGACTCTAGTGCATTTGATGAAAGCACTTTTGTGCGTGCCACACAGCAATGCATCATCAGAGAGGGTGTTCAGCATGGTTAGAAAAATAGTGACAGAGAATAGAACAAGGATGGACAATTCAACCCTTAACTCAACAATGAGTAGATGAGTGTTATGTGTGTGTATGTGTAAATAAATGAACACTGAAATTCAAGTATTTCTCTTATTTATATATATATATATATATATATATATATATATATAGATAGATAGATAGATAGATAGATAGATAGATAGATAGATAGATGGATAGATATACACTGTATATGTATATATATACACTGTATATGTATAGCTAGAATTCACTGAAAGTCAAGTATTTCTTATATATATATATGAAATACTTGACTTGGTGAATTCTAGCTGTAAATATACTCCTCCCCTCTTAACCACGCCCCCAACCACACCCCCGCCCCCACCCCCCACCTCCCAAAATTGGAGGTCTCAAGGTTGGCAAGTATGCCGATAGAATTCTGAAAACGTTATGACAAACCACTTCAAAAAAACGGAATGGAATTTTACAGGGGTTTTTTTACTGAATGGGACATCCAAAATGTACGTTAAAATAAAGAAAGTGAGATTTACAATATTAACTATGAACAATAAAACACTGAATATTAACATTTTTACATTACAATGAAGCAAAACACAACAAAATATGAATGCAAAGGGTAATAAACACCTACAATATGATATATTATTACTTTTAATGCTGAAATTTGTCGTAAAAATTTGCTTCTATGATTTGAAGATGCACAAAGAAGGGTAAGTTTTCAATGTAAGCTAACGTTTATTGGCTAAGTAACGTGACTTTTATTTGCTGTGTAGTTAAATGAGTGAGGCTGTAACCTCACTGCTAACATTATAACCATAGACATCTTCTAAGGGTACGCAGCGTCAAGCGCTACTGCCTACTGGCGCAGACGAGACGCGGGGCCGCCATCTTGGAGGGTGATCCTCTCCACTCAGTGCAAATCATTTGGCAGGAGCAATGAACTGTCAGCGCATTTAATTCATCTTACCTCACTGAATACCACTGATTTTCACGCGCTTTTTTGTCATACGTGTAGCTATGACAAAGGACACATGTTTTGGCATGTTTTATTATTCATAGTTTGCTTAACAGTAACAGAATAATCTTATATGCTATAAGTGACCAGACATCCGAAAGAAGGGGGGGAAAAACGGCCAGCTATTTTTAAATTCAAGAAACAATATGATTAGGTTATATATACATGCGTATATCCTGCATAAACAATGTATGAGTACATTAGATATCTTTTTTTATTTAATTTTTTTTTTTAATTTTTTTTTACATTAGATATCTATATATCTATAGACTGTATCTCTGTTGCTGCAGCAGCAGAGTTTATTCTGTCTTGACACTTTGTATTGATATTTTGTATTACATTCTTCCCTTAAATGATAATGTTTACAGTGATTGTTTTATATGTATTTTTTATGTATGTCGCTTTGGATAAAAGTGTCTGCCAAATACTTAAAGGGGAACACTATCACCAGACCTATGTAAGCGTCAATATATACCTTGATGTTGCAGAAAAAAGACCATATATTTTTTAACCGATTTCCGAAATCTAAATGGGTGAATTTTGGCGAATTAAACGCCTTTCTATTATTCGCTCTCGGAGCGATGACGTCACAACGTGACGTCACATCGGGAAGCATTCCGCCATTTTCTCAAACACCGAGTCAAATCAGCTCTGTTATTTTCCGTTTTTTCGACTGTTTTCCGTACCTTGGAGACATCATGCCTCGTCGGTGTGTTGTCGGAGGGTGTAACAACACGAACAGGGACGGATTCAAGTTGCACCAGTGGCCCAAAGATGCGAAAGTGGCAAGAAATTGGACGTTTGTTCCGCACACTTTACCGACGAAAGCTATGCTACGACAGAGATGGCAAGAATGTGTGGATATCCTGCGACACTCAAAGCAGATGCATTTCCAACGATAAAGTCAAAGAAATCTGCCGCCAGACCCCCATTGAATCTGCCGGAGTGTGTGAGCAATTCAGGGACAAATGCCCTCGGTTGCACGGCAAGCAATGGCGGCAGTTTGTTCCCGCAGACGAGCGTGCTAAACCCCCTGGATGTCTTGGCTCACACCGTCCCTTATGCCACCGAAGATGATCAAGAGAAGAATATCGACCCTAGCTTCCCTGGCCTGCTGACATCAACTCCAAAACTGGACAGATCAGCTTTCAGGAAAAGAGAGCGGATGAGGGTATGTCTACAGAATATATTAATTGATGAAAATTGGGCTGTCTGCACTCTCAAAGTGCATGTTGTTGCCAAATGTATTTCATAAGCTGTAAACCTAGTTCATAGTTGTTAGTTTCCTTTAATGCCAAACAAACACATACCAATCGTTGGTTAGAAGGCGATCGCCGAATTCGTCCTCGCTTTCTCCTGTGTCGCTGGCTGTTGTGTCGTTTTCGTCGGTTTCGCTTGCATACGGTTCAAACCGATATGGCTCAATAGCTTCAGTTTCTTCTTCAATTTCGTTTTCGCTACCTGCCTCCACACTACAACCATCCGTTTCAATACATGCGTAATCTGTTGAATTGCTTAAGCCGCTGAAATCCTAGTCTGAATCCGAGCTAATGTCGCTATAGCTTGCTGTTCTATCCGCCATGTTTGTTTGTGTTGGCATCACTATGTGACGTCACAGGAAAATGGACGGGTGTAAATAACGATGGTTAAAATCAGGCACTTTGAAGCTTTTTTTAGGGATATTGCGTGATGGGTAAAATTTTGAAAAAAACTTAGAAAAATAAAATAAGCCACTGGGAACTGATTTTTAATGGTTTTAACCCATCTGAAATTGTGATAATGTTCCCCTTTAAACATAAACATATATAAACACCTGAAAGTCTTTGTATCAGCTAAACCACCAATTAGTTTCACTGGATTCAGAATAAAGCCAAATTCTGTTTTACCCAACAATGTTAGTATTTGAATATTGTTACTTGAAGACTTATTCCTGGTTACAATTATACTGTTAAGAAAGTATTGTTTTATATTTTGCCTAAAATGAGAACGCATCATAATCAGTGGCGGCTGGTGAATTTTGTTTTAGGTGGGGCTGAAAGTTTGTAAACCAAACCCCTGTAGGGCCGTCATCCTCCCCCAGAAGATTTCTTTGTGATTTTCACATACAAATATTGAAGATCTTTGCTCCTTCTCAACTCTGTGGTAATATTATTTTCACAAAATACAACCAATAGTACGTTAATGTTAAATCTTACTTGTGAATAGTAGTCCCCCGATTCCTATTTTCAACAGTCCGCACATTTGAGCAGGAATACGCTGAACACCAGCCCGGCATCTTTGTTTTCTACCTGTCAACTGTCAGTTTAGGCTGCTCGCCGGCTCTTCATCGCCACTTCAAGATGGCGGGCAAATTGCTCGCGTCACAGCAGCCAATGCTGCGTCTACTTATAAGATGTCTATGGTTATAACGTCATTGCAAACACGGCAATATGTTGCGTCCACTGCAGTTTGCTACCTTATTCATACTTTTTGTCAAGTGATTTTTTTTAAGCAGGGTTGCATGAGGTACCTACACATAACGTTACGTTAGTCAATGTATCACACACAGTAACGTAACGTTAGTCAATGTATCACACACAGTAACGTAACGTTAGTCAATGTATCACACACAGTAACATAACGTTAGACGGCGGTCAGCAGCACCGCATATTTTAGGCACCTACAAAAAGACAAACATAGTCAAATAATGGTCAGTTAAAATGTATACTATATTAAGAATATGTGTACATATTGCATAGGGCCCTGACATCTAAAAAGTACAACTCTGTTCATTGTTATGTTCATATATTTGTTATGTTTTTCATGTGTACGCACACATCAACACACATACAGTATGAGATGAGATCAATGAGATAAGGTAAGAACAGGACAGAAACTGCTGTGGAACTAGTTACAATGCAATATGTCATGGAAATACAATGTTAACACTTATGTGCAAATAAGTACAGTTGCACTTGTTTTTTCAAATGTGTTTATTCTGTAAAGGAATGAGTTAAATGTTTAAAATTACTGGTTAATAGTGCTATTATGAAGTGTGATGTCAGCACTATTTTTTTTCCTGCAATTTCAAATGCTCTTGTTTTAATAAATTAATACAGCGTTTTAAAAGCATACACAATCTGTGTAAATATATTAGTCTGTGGTTAAATGACTTGAAAGGACTCGAAACTCAAAATGCAGGACTTGGGACTTGACTTGAGACTTTCCAGTCTTGACTTTGGACTTGACTCGGGACTTGCCTGTCTTGACTCGGGACTTGACTCGAGACTTGAGGGCAAAGACTTGAGACTTACTTGTGACTTGCAAAACAATGACTTGGTCTCACCTCTGCTATTTACATTGTAGATTGTCACTGAAGGCATCAAAACTATGAATGAACACATGTGGAGTTACATATGTACTTAACAAAAAAAAAGGTGAAATAACTGAAAACATTTTTTATATTCCAGTTTCTTCAAAATAGCCACCATTTGCTCTGATTACTGCTTTGCACACTCTTGGCATTCTCTTGATGAGCTTCAAGAGGTAGTCACCTGAAACGGTTTTCACATCACAGTTTTGATGCCTTCAGTGACAATCTACAATGTAAATAGTCATGAAAATAGAGAAAACGCATTGAATGAGGAAAAGGTGTGTCAAAACTTTTGGCCTGTACGCATATGTACTGTATATTACATGTGTATGTTATATTTTATATTGTTATATATCATGGTACATTTTGGGTTTATTTTTTACCTATTGTTTTTGCCCTTTTGAGTGTTTAATTATCCTCTTTCCATCAAATGTAACTGAGCTACTGTGTGTAACAATTTCCCTTGTGGATCCATAAAGTTTGTCTATTCTACAAACCCCGTTTCCATATGAGTTGGGAAATTGTGTTGGATGTAAATATAAACGGAATACAATGATTTGCAAATCATTTTCAACACATATTCAATTGAATGCACTACAAAGACAAGATATTTGATTTTCAAACTCATAAACTTTTTTTTTTTTTTGCAAATAATAATTAACTTAGAACTTCATGGCTGCAACACGTGCCAAAGTAGTTGGGAAAGGGCATGTTCACCACTGTGTTACATGGCCTTTCCTTTTAACAACACTCAGTAAACGTTTGGGAACTGAGGAGACACATTTTTTAAGCTTCTCAGGTGGAATTCTTTCCCATTCTTGCTTGATGTACAGCTTAAGTTGTTCAACAGTCCAGGGGTCTCCGTTGTGGTATTTTAGGCTTCATAATGCGCCACACATTTTCAAAGGGAGACAGGTCTGGACTACAGGCAGGCCAGTCTAGTACCCGCACTCTTTTACTATGAAGCCACGTTGATGTAACACGTGGCTTGGCATTGTCTTGCTGAAATAAGCAGGGGCGTCCATGGTAACGTTGCTTGGATGGCAACATATGTTGCTCCAAAAACTGTATGTACCTTTCAACATTAATGGCGCCTTCACAGATGTGTAAGTTACCCATGTCTTGGGCACTAATACACCCCCATACCATCACACATGCTGGCTTTTCAACTTTGCGCCTATAACAATCCGGATGGTTCTTTTCCTCTTTGGTCCGGAGGACACGACGTCCACAGTTTCCAAAAACAATTTGAAATGTGGACTCGTCACACCACAGAACACTTTTCCACTTTGTATCAGTCCATCGTAGATGAGCTCAGGCCCAGCGAAGCAGACGGCGTTTCTGGGTGTTGTAGATAAACGGTTTTCGCCTTGCATAGGAGAGTTTTAACTTGCACTTACAGATGTAGCGACCAATTGTAGTTACTGGCAGTGGGTTTCTGAAGTGTTCCTGAGCCCATATGGTGATATCCTTTACACACTGATGTCGCTTGTTGATGCAGTACAGCCTGAGGGATCGAAGGTCACGGGCTTAGCTGCTTACGTGCAGTGATTTCTCCAGATTCTCTGAACCCTTTGATGATATTACGAACCGTAGATGGTGAAATCCCTAAATTCCTTGCAATAGCTGGTTGAGAAAGGTTTTTCTAAAACTGTTCAACAATTTGCTCACGCATTTGTTGACAAAGTGGTGACCCTCCCCCGTCCTTGTTTGTGAATGACTGAGCATTTCATGGAATCTACTTTTATACCCAATCATGGCACCCACCTGTTCCCAATTTGCCTGTTCACCTGTGGGATGTTCCAAATAAGTGTTTGATGAGCATTCCTCAACTTTATCAGTATTTATTGCCACCTTTCCCAACTTCTTTGTCACGTGTTGCTTGCATCAAATTCTAAAGTTAATGATTATTTGCAAAAAAAAAAAAGTTTATCAGTTTGAACATCAAATATGTTGTCTTTGTAGCATATTCAACTGAATATGGGTTGAAAAAGATTTGCAAATCATTGTATTCCGTTTATATTTACATCTAACACAATTTCCCAACTCATATGGAAACAGGGTTTGTATTTACTGCCAAGTTATCTTCTATTTACTCAAGAAGTTCAGCTGATAAGTTACTCTCGCTGGTCCTGGACCAGCCTGTTACTGTTAACCTATGTAAGAAAAGTGAAGATGCTAATGCTAAAAACGAATGAGCTAAATGTGCATACGTACCTCTGCTTTCAGCCCGTGTTTCCTTCTCCTCCTTCCTTCGTTTTATAGACAATGTTGATGTCCCACTCTTCATCGTAAAAGATTATCAATCAGATAAAATTGCTCCCCGAGCCTTTTTTTGAGCAGGAGCAGCAGTATAGCAGTCAGGGTCATGGCACAGGTAGCAGCACATTGTAGGACATTTTGATCTTTTTAAAGGAAAACAATCCAATTAAGTGCACATTATATCTACATTTTTAACCTATTTATGTTATTGTTAATTTATTTACCTTCTTTCACATTCTGCAATTTGGCACCCCAGGCAGCCGTCTGGTCTGGTTCGCCTGTCAGGAAAGACGGCTCTGGCTACATAAATCATTTCCTCTCATTTCTGGATCTCCTGCAAGATTATCTTGGCGTTTCTTCGGCGAGTCTCCTCATGTAGCACTGCTTCCATGGGTGTCTGAAATATGGTGGAGCGAGAATGGCAAAGCAGTGGTGTAGCGTGACCTGGATTGTGCTGGTTTGGAGCAGGTCCAAGGCTTGCTAATCTCGTAACCCGTGTCTCATTCGCATATGGCAGCGTACAATTTGCCATGCTCAACTTTCTTTAGGAGCTAACTGGTTGGTGTGAACCGGGACTGTCCCTCGGATGCAAGTGGCCACGGATGAAGCGCTGGCTGTCCAGGGTCGGGACCCGGGGTGGACCGCTCACCTGTGCATCGGTTGGGGACATCTCTGCGCTGTTGACCTGTCTCCGCTTGGGATGGTCTCCTGCTGGCCCCACTATGGACTGGACTCTCACTATTATGTTAGATCCACTATGGACTGGACTCTCACTATTATGTTGGATCCACTAAGGACTGGACTCTCTCACAATTATGTTAGATCCACTATGGGCTGGACTCTCACTATTATGCTAGATCCACTATGGACTGGACTCGCATTATTATGTTAGATTCACTATGGTCTGGACTCGCACTATTATGTTAGATCCACTATGGACTGGACTCTCACTATTATTTAAGATCCACTATGGACTGGACTCTCACTATTATGTTAGATCCACTATGGACTGGACTCTCACTATTATGTTAGATCCACTATGGGCTGGACTCTCACTATTATATTAGATCCACTATGGACTGGACTCGCATTATTATGTTAGATTCACTATGGACTGGACTCGCACTATTATGTTAGATCCACTATGGACTGGACTCTCACGATTATTTAAGATCCACTATGGACTGGACTCTCACTATTATGTTAGATCTACTATGGACTGGACTCTCACTATTATGTTAGATCCACTATGGACTGGACTCTCACACTATTATGTTAGATCCACTATGGACTGGACTCCCACTATTATGTTAGATCCACTATGGACTGAACTCTCACACTATTATGTTAGATCCACTCTGGACTGGACTTTCACTATTATGCTAGATCCACTATGGACTGGACTCTCACTATTATGTTAGATCCACTATGGACTGGACTCTCACTATTATTTAAGATCCACTATGGACTGGACTCTCACTATTATGTTAGATCCACTATGGACTGGACTCTCACTATTATGTTAGATCCACTATGGACTGGACTCTCACTATTATGTTAGATCCACTATGGACTGGACTCTCACACTATTATGTTAGATCCATTATGGACTGGACTCTCACTATGATGTTAGATGCACTATGGACTGGACTCTCACTATTATGTTAGATCCACTATGGACTGGACTCTCACTATTATGTTAGATCCACTATGGACTGGACTCTCACTATTATGTTGGATCCACTATGGACTGGACTCTCACTATTACGTTAGATCCACTATGGACTGGACTCTCACTATTATGTTAGATCCACTATGGACTGGACTCTCACTATTATGTTAGATCCACTATGGACTGGACTCTCACACTATTATGTTAGATCCACTGTGGACTGGACTCCCACTATTATGTTAGATCCACTATGGACTGGACTCTCACACTATTATGTTAGATCCACTCTGGACTGGACTTTCACTATTATGCTAGATCCACTATGGACTGGACTCTCACTATTATGTTAGATCCACTATGGACTGGACTCTCACTATTATTTAAGATCCACTATGGACTGGACTCTCACTATTATGTTGGATCCACTATGGACTGGACTCTCACTATTATGTTAGATCCACTATGGACTGGACTCTCACTATTATGTTAGATCCACTATGGACTGGACTCTCACACTATTATGTTAAATCCATTATGGACTGGACTCTCACTATGATGTTAGATGCACTATGGACTGGACTCTCACTATTATGTTAGATCCACTATGGACTGGACTCTCACTATTATGTTAGATCCACTATGGACTGGACTCTCACTATTATGTTGGATCCACTATGGACTGGACTCTCACTATTACGTTAGATCCACTATGGACTGGACTCTCACTATTATGTTAGATCCACTATGGACTGGACTCTCACTTGTCATGTCTGTGTTGATCATGTTTTTGTTTGGCCATGTGCTGTTTGTTTTTTGGACGCTTTTTAGTTCCTGGTTGTTCACTCCCTTGTTTTGTTTCCATGGTTACCCATTAGTTTCACCTGTTCCACATTTGGACTCACACACCTGTCACAAATCATGTCACTGTTATTTAAGCCTGTCTTTTTCTGTTGGTCGGCCTGGCGACATTATCTGCTGTTACCCTTGTCACTCATGCGTTGATTCCATGCCATTGTTCCATGATCATTTCCATGCTTGTTCCAAGTAAGTTTTTGTTTATTCATGTCACGTTTAGCAGTTCTTTTGTTTCATGTTCTTAGTCTACGTTAAGTGTAAGTTTTTGTTTCATAGTCAAGTTTGTACCTCCGACTTTTCCGCGCCTTTAGTTTGTTCTTTTTGTTATAGTAAAAATAAATATGTCCTTACCTTCACGCCATGTCCGCTCCAACTTTTATTGCATCTCGGGAAAACAAACCCGCCATAGTCCATGTCATGACATCACTATTATGTTAGATCCACTATGGACTGGACTCTCACTATTATGTTGGATCCACTATGGACTGGACTCTCACTATTATGTTAGATCCACTATGGACTGGACTCTCACTATTATGTTAGATCCACTATGGACTGGACTCTCACTATTATGTTAGATCCACTATGGACTGGACTCTCACTATTATGTTAGATCCACTATGGACTGGACTCTTACTATTCGGTTAGATCCACTATGGACTGGACTCTCACTATTATGTTAGATCCACTATGGACTGGACTCTCACTATTACGTTAGATCCACTATGGACTGGACTCTCACTGTTATGTTAGATCCACTATGGACCGGACTCTCACTATTACGTTAGATCCACTATGGACTGGACTCTCACTGTTATGTTAGATCCACTATGGACTGGACTCTCACTATTATGTTAGATCCACTATGGACCGGACTTTCACAATATTATGCTACCTCCAAGGTTTCTCATTGTTATCCCACTGGGTTGAGTTTTTTCTTGCCCTGATGTGGGATCTGTACCGAGGATGTCGTTGTGGCTTGTGCAGCCCTTTGAGACACTCGTGATTTAGGGCTATATAAGTCAACATTGATTGATTGAAGTGCTTGTTCAATACTTTCGGGATTTTGAAGCGACCAGTCGAGCTTGGTGTGGACTCCAATGGATGCCCCTAATGTGCACGAATTCCGCGGCTCTACGGGTGATGAAGTGAATTAATGAATTCATATCATGTTTCGCTTATGGTGAAGATTTATATCCAACTTGGAGAAGGCGAACCACCAAGTTAAATTAAATAGTCATATTTCAGTTTGAGCACATAGTAAGATAAGGCCCCTTAGTTTGATATTCGCAGGTGGATTGGATCACTTCTTGTAGGAAAAGAGGCTCTAATTGGGGCTTTGGAAAGTGATAGCCATATCCTTGAGAAGAGACTATCTGTCCAGCTCAAAGCCAACATTTGAGTTATGACTTAAATGAGTTGTTTTGAAGACATGTTCACATGAACATCTTCTTTTATGGTCAAGTTGTGTTCTTCTGAATTAACACACAGGAATATAAGACTATGGTTCGGCCTCTCCAGGTTAGGAGTGCCTCATTTTTTTTGACTTAACCTCCTCCGGGTACTGCAGTCCTGACTAATGACGCTCGCTTGTAATAAAGCAACTTTTTGTTCAGCAAAGCGCCGTGTCGTCCTTCTGCCCGGGAGAAGGTGGCAAGACCAGAAATACACTTCAGTGAGATGAAGCATGTCTGATCCAATAGGCAGCAGAAGCTGAGCATGGTTCACAGGAGCCAAGGGTAAGTTGTGGAGGTGTTTATATCTTTGTTGGAGTGTTCTAAGCGCAGTAGAATGTTCTGCATGAGCGAGGTGGATGTGTTTTATGTCCAACATAAAAAGTTGCTTGGCCAACCACAAACAGAGGGGATGAACTCCCTGGGCAGGGGCCTGGGAGAAGAGACTGCCCAGGGACTTTGGCCAAGGAAGGCCTAGAATTGGGCAGCTGCATATAATTGGCTGCAGGCGTCCGGGAGAACGCCATCTGTCCAGCTGTAACATAAAATGTAGGAGATGTCGACGAGGCGTCCCCAACCGTACCGCTGCCAGGAGTCGGACTCTGAATCCAGGAGGATATTAGGTCATGCCCAAAATGTGGGGGAAAGAGAATCAGGAACAACATTGGAAGTTGAATCAGGATAAGCCTTTCTATATTTATTTGTGATTAAATTGTTTTTTTTATTGATTGATTGATAAGCAGGTGCATACCTCTGTCTGGACTGGAGCCTGCAATGCCTCAGACTGGAAGTCTCTCCAGAGAGTGGTGAGGACTCCTCTTCCTCCTATCCAGGAGATCGCAAAAAGCCGCTGCCTGACCAGGGCTCAGAAAATCTGCAAAGACTCCACCCACCCCCACCAAAGACTGTTTTCACTGCTGGACTCTAGAAAGAGGTTCCGCAGCCTCCGAAGCAGAACCTCCAGGTTCTGTAACAGCTTCTTCTCTCAGGCCGTAAGAACGCATCATAATTATCCCCTCAACTCCCCCCAAAATGGATTAACTCGCTGGAATAAAAAAGACAATATAACATACATCCATAAACGTGGACGCTAGAGATGCGCGGATAGGCAATTATTTCGTCCGCAACCGCATCACAAAAGTCGTCAACCATCCATATCCACCCGAACTAACATTTAATCAAAACCGCACCTTCCCGTTGTTATATATCTAATATAGACGATGCAAGGCATTAGTGAGGTTATAAAGCTTTTGCCTGTTAAAGAAAGGAGACTGATCCAATGTAGCAGAGACATTCAATGTGTGCCACGCTGTCACGGCCCAGACGCACACCAGTGCGCAATCATCTGGGAGCTGCGCTGAGCGCACCTCCAAGCGCGCTTGCGCCACTCAAACTGCTGCAGGCAGCTGCGTTCTATCTTGTTTTAACATCCTGTGGCACTCTTCTGGGATCACGGCGGACGAAACTGCTCATGCTCAGGGTGTTTGTGGAGGTTCGGGGTTTTGCACAAATGTGATGCACCATGTTAGATGTCCCGGTTTTGTGACTGTCGTAGACATAAACAGCGTCGCAGCTCTTGCAAATCACGTAGCCAGCATTACTATCATCCTGATTTACAACCTCATAAAAACGAGTCCACGCTGAACTTTTCTGGCCTTTTTTTCCCCTGGTCTTTAGTATTCCCTTTTTTAGTTTGTCTCGTACCACGTTTGCTGCCGGCGTTGCCATCTCTTTTTTTTTTCTTCTTCTGTTGTGGCATATGCTGCAGGTGCCTGCTCGTTTTTCATATGTGGGTAACAACATTTAACTATGTATATATATTTCCGAATTGGTTTAACTGCCACCCGCCTGAATCTATTTAAAATCTAATTTTTTTTAATTTCAACCGCCCGACCCGACCCGCGGATAAAATCTAATTTTTTTTTATTTCAACCGCCGGACCCGCGGATAATCCGCGGACTCCGCGGTTGTGTCCGCAAACCGCGCATCTCTAGTGGACGCATGTGAAAAAATGCAATATATTTATCTGTACAGTAATCTATTTATTTATATCTGCACCTTATTGCTTTTTTATCCTGCACTACCATGAGCTTATGTAACGAAATGTTGTTCTTATCTGTACTGTAAAGTTCAAATTTGAATGACAATAAAAAGGAAGTCTAAGTCTATTAGAATCACATTCAGAAAGGAGATTTATCATCTCGGTCAAAAGAACTAAATCACACCAACATGTTGGGAATAAGAATAGGAAATAGAAAATTTTGATGGGCCTGCTGTCTGTGCTCTGGACTTCTGGCCAGGGGGTCGTCGGGAGCCGCCGTACTTTTAAGATGGTGCCGAGTATCTGAAACCGTGAGTTTTAGGTGTAACTGTACAAAATGAGCTATAGAACTAGCCTAAAACATTAGCATGCTTACAATAGAAATGTAACAATTAGCATGTATGCTAACGATGGCATGCTAACAGTTACAAAAGTGAATAAACAGCAACAAAAAAGTTAGCATGCTAATATTAGCTTGCTAGCATGCTAACGGACGTACCAAGTTATTTGACTCGAAAATTTAGCTAAAGAAATATGCTTATGTTAGCGTGCAAGCAAGCTAACGTTAGCATGCTATCGTTAGCTTGTGTCGAAAGTAGACAGGTGTGTGAACAAAATGAGACATTAAGCACCAAGCTACATGAAAGTACAGCTGAGCTACAAGAGGAGGTAACTTTGTCTTTTTGGCATTTGTCTCAGAGAAATTGTGCATTAAAAGGGTATGTACCCATTTAATTGGACCATTTTTTAAATTTTATTTGTGAATAGCCTCACCATGGTAACAGGAAATGTTCCCAACTTAAAGTACCACCGTAGGCGCGAGTGAGACCTTTCCGATGGTATAACATATGTGGGGGTTCGTTGGTCGATCCGTCTCGTATTAATTGTAAGAGAAGCGTGCGGAACTATAATCATAAAGGTTGAAGTATGAGGAATAATAATAATATGGGCTGCTTGCATTGCAGCAGGCCCATAACAAGAACATCAGAAGGAGCATGACTCGGAGTAGAAACAGGCCCAAAAGAGGAGTCGGACACATGAGGGGAACTGGACCGATCAGCTTTTCAAGTATGAAGTCCTGACTTTAGGATAATACTGAGTAAATGTAACATATTTGCTGGGAAAGTACTTATTCTTAATTTTAACTAAGTAATTGAATTGTATATGTGGTGGTTATTAAGTCTGCCTAGCAACTCATGGGCCGTGACATTTTCATTCCTATCTTTTGTGTAACAAGAATAATACCAATAAGATGACTATATCAGCAGATAATTAGGGACCGCAATGTCCCTTTGGGACAGAGGACCCTATTGTAATTGTAAGGTTTTATTATTATTATACCGCTGCCTCTTTGAGCTGTAATTTGACCCCCAAAAATCAACAGGAAGTTGGCAATTCCCCCTTCAAAACAAAAAATTGAGTAAAAACTGTCACTTTTGCCTCTTTGAGCTGTAATTTGACCCCCTTATAATGCTTCAAAACTCACCAAACTGGACAAACACATCAGGACTGGCAAAAATTGCGATCTAATAAAAAAACAACAACCCCAAAACTCAAAATTGCGCTCTAGCGCCCCCTAGGAAGAAAACACAGACACAACTGCTCCTAGGAAGAAAACTCAGACAAAACTGCCTGTAACTTCCTTCCAGTAGGAATGTCTTAGAGACATGAAACAAAAACCTCTATGTAGGTCTGCCTTATACCTAGATTTCATACATTAACATCTTTTAGCAAAAATCAACAGGAAGTTAGCAATTCCCCCTTCAAAACAAAAATTGAGTAAAAACTGTCACTTTTGTCTCTTTGAGCTGTAATTTGACCCCCTTATAATGCTTCAAAACTCACCAAACTGGACACACACATCAGGACTGGCAAAAATTGCGATCTAATAAAAAAAAAAACCAACCCCAAAACTCAAAATTGCGCTCTAGCTCCCCCTAGGAAGAAAACACAGACAAAACTGCCTGTAACTTCCTTCCAGTAGGAATGTCTTAGAGACATGAAACAAAAACCTCTGTGTAGTTCTCACTTAGACCTACATTTCATATATTGACAACCCCCAGCAAAAATCAACAGGAAGTTTGCAATTCCCCCTTCAAAACAAAAGTTTTGTAAAAACCGGTCACCTTTTTTCAAACATTATCTCCTCTGAGCGCGTTTGTCGTGTCGGATTCAAACTAGCACAGGAGAGAGATTGAACCCTTGTGATTAAAAGTTGACCGAAGACTTCTAATTACGGCTCCGGTTTGGATTTTATGTGCCGTCAAAGTCGGTCCCGTCCATCGCTGCTTGCAGCTTTAATTAATAATGTTCTTTTAATAATTTAGAGAAAAAAAAAACAGAACCGTTTTGTTTTTTTGCAAAGCATTTTTTATTGTCGCCAAATTGGTGACTGTCAGATATAAAATAAAGTAAAAAGATTTATAAGGTGCAACAAATCAAATAAAAACACAATGCAAAGCTGAGCTACATATGTCACGTTCACATGTGTTGACATATTTCCATTGGCAAAATTCGCTAAATACTAATGAAAAGATAAAAAAGGGAGTTTGTAGAATTGTTGGGAATTTATTTTTTTTTGGCAAGACGTGTCCTCGTGACTCGTTTGACAACATTATTCCAATGACAAACTGATAATTGACCTTAATTAGATAAAAGTGTCTCTGTGAAACATGACCATGTTAAAATTATACAGTACAGGCCAAAAGTTTGGACACACCTTCTCCTCATTCAATGTGTTTTCTTTATTTTCATGACTATTTACATTGTAGATTGTCACTAAAGGCATCAAAACTATGAATGAACACATGTGGAGTTATGTACTTAACAAAAAAATGGTGAAAAAACTGAAAACATGTTTTATATTCTAGTTTTTTCAAAATAGCCACAGCTGATTACTGTTTTGCACACTCTTGGCATTCTCTCGATGAGCTTCAAGCACACCTGTGAAGTGAAAACCATTTCAGGTGACTACTCGAGAGAATGCCAAGAGAGCAAAGGGTGGCTATATTGAAGAAACTAGAATATAAAACATGTTTTCAGTTATTTCACCTTTTTTTGTTAAGTACATAACTCCACATGTGTTCATTCATAGTTGTGATGCCTTCAGTGACAATCTACAATGTAAATAGTCATGAAAATAAAGAAAACTCATTGAATGAGAAGGTGTGTTTGACCAAACCAATTAGCTAATTAGACCTGGTCAGTTCAGGCTCTTGGCGCTATTAAATAAACCTCAAAGATTGTACAAAACTCAAAACCAGTGAAGTTGGCACGTTCTGTAAGTCGTAAATAAAAACAGAATACAATGATTAACTTAGAATTTAATGGCAGCAACACATTGCAAAAAAGTTGGCACAGGGGCATTTTTACCACTGTGTTACATGGCCTTTCCTTTTAACAACACTCAGTAAATGTTTGGGAACTGAGGAGACCAATTTTTGAAGCTTTTCAGGTGGAATTCTTTCCCATTCTTGCTTGATGTACAGCTTAAGTTGTTCAACAGTCCGGGGTCTCCCTTGTGGTATTTTAGGCGCCACACATTTTCAATGGGAGACAGGTCTGGACTACAGGCAAGCCAGTCTAGTACCCGCACTCTTTTACTATGAAGCCACGTTGATGTAACACGTGGTTTGGCATTGTCTTGCTGAAATAAGCAGGGGCGTCCATGATAACGTTGCTTGGATGCTAACATATGTTGCTCCAAAACCTGTATGTACCTTTCAGCATTAATGGTGCCTTCACAGATGTGTAAGTTACCCATGCCTTGGGTACTAATACACCCCCATACCATCACAGATGCTGGCTTTTCAACTTTGCGCCAATAACAATCCAGATGGTTCTTTTCCTCTTTGTTCCGGAGGACACGACGTCCACACTTTCCAAAAACTGTTTGAAATGTGGACTCGTCAGACCACAGAACACTTTTCCACTTTGCATAAGTCCATCTTAGATGAGCTCGGACCTAGAAAGCCGGCAGAGTTTCTGGGTGTTGTTGATAAATGGCTTTGAGACACTTGTGATTTAGGGCTATATAAATAAACATTGATTGATTGATTGATTGATGTAGCGACAAACTGTGGTTACCGACAGTGATTTTCTGAAGTGTTCCTGAGCCCATGTGGTGCTATCCTTTACACACTGATGTCGCTTTTTGATGCAGTACCGCCTGAGAGATCGAAGGTCACAGGCATTCAAGGTTACGTGCAGTGATTTCTCCAAATTCTCTGAACCTTTTGACGATATTACAGACCTCAGATGGTGAAATCCCTAAATTCCTTGCAATAGCTCATTGAGAAATGTTGTTCTTAAACTGGTGACCCTCGCCCCATCCTTGTTTGTGAATGACTGAGCATTTCATGGAAGCTGATTTTATACCCAATCATGGCACCCACCTGTTCCCAATTAGCCTGTTCGCCTGTGGGATGTTCCAAATAAGTGTTTGATGAGCATTCCTCAACTTTCTCAGTCTTTTTTGCCACTTGTGCCAGCTTTTTTTAAACATGCTGCTGGCATCAAATTCCAAATGAGCTAATATTTGCAAAAAATTTAGTTTTCCTGTTCAAATGTTAAATTTATTGTCTTTGCAGTCTATTCAAATGAATATAAGTTGAAGAGGATTTGCAAATCATTGTATTCTGTTTTTATTTACCATTTACACAACGTGCCAACTTCACTGGTTTTGGGTTTTGTAAGTCGCAAAGCCAATAATCACACATTCCATCCATATAGCACTCAAATACTGAAGTGCCTGTTTTGTAAAAAAAAAAAAAGAGGCAAAAACAAGTAAAAAAATAACCACAACAAATAAAGGCCAAAATGTAAATTTGTTTTTAAATTTGACGGCCAAATGTCATGCAAATTAGCTACGGCTGGCTACGAGGAAAATACACTCATCCAAAACAAAAAGATCGGAATGTAGATTTCATCACTGGTATCCTGTTTTTGACTGCACAAAATGGGCATCGGTTGTTAAAGAACGATTACAGCTAAGTTGAAAAAACATTTGGACCAGCGTAAAATTAAAAAATGCTATTTAAATTCAGTTGTCTAGTTTCCAAGGTAAGATTTATTGAGCTAAATCCTTAAAACAGTGGTTAATTCTTGTAAACCTAAAAAAAAAAAAAAAGTGTACGAGAAATCATTTTCATTTTGTTTTCCGAATAGTTCTAATAATTTAAGCCGCTTTTAAAATAATGCAAGTCCTTGAAAATCAAATGATAAGGTAAGCAGTAAAACAACAGAAAGAAATTAGAATAAAAATAATTAACATGTCTAACACTCAGTTGAATAAATGTAAAGAAATTCAATATATATACTTATATAAATAAAAATTATATATAAACATAAATAAAAGCAAAGCTATTCTTGTTTTTGTTTTTTTACAAATAAATATTTGATTCTGTTGACTGGAGCAAAGCAAAGGCACAAAAAAACCCCCCAAAAAACATGCTCAACAGTAAAAAAAAAAAAAAAGTGTGTTGGTCTTTTTTTGGTTAACTGGGACATTGTAAATAAATATATACACAATTTCAACATGAGAGAAAGACAGAATGACCTGAAGGTGTTTTATGTTCCGCTCTTCTGTTCCCACTCCTGGAAAACAAAGAAAAACCACGGTTAAAGTTGTTTCAAGAACATTTGCAAGTTTGATGCTGAACTAAAATGGAGTTTTTTGACCGATGGCTACAAAATAGTTTGGATGTGTGTCATGACAAGACGGATGAAAATGCCTGAAAAAAAAATGAAGTCGCCCGTGTCGGGAAGAAGACAAACTCTGCCTGCCAACCTCCCACCGACCACGTCTCTGCTTCCACGTATCAGCTGGCATTTGACACAGGACCCCATATAGCTGCCCTGGATATGCCTGTATATGATTCTTGAATTTTGGACCTGCAGAATCAGCATTTGGGTCAACGGGGTGAATCTAGGTCCAAAAGTAGGGTTGTCCCAATACCAATATTTTGGTAATGGTACCAAAATGTATTTCGATACTTTTTCTAACCACAAATAATGGCATTATTGGCTTTATTTTAACAAAAAATCTTAAGAGTACACTAAACATATGTTTCTTATTGCAATCTAAGAACAATTTTGTCCTTAAATAAAATAGTAAACATACTAGACAACTTGTCTAAGTACCGTATTTTTCGGACTATAAGTCGCAGTTTTTTTCATAGTTTGGCCGGGCTCCAGTGCGACTTATATATGTTTTTTTCTTTTTTTATTATGAATTTTCGGCAGGTGCAACTAATACTCCGGAGCGACTTATACTCCGAAAAATACGGTAGTCAGTAAGCAAACAAAAGCTCCTAATTAGTCTGCTGACATATGCAGTAACATATTGTGTTATTTATCTACCTATTATTTTGTCAACATTATTAAGGACAAGCTGTAAAATGGATTGTTAATCTACTTGTTCATTTACTGTTAATACCGTATTTCCTTGAATTGCCGCCGGGTATATAGTATGCGCCTGCCTAGAATTACCACCGGGTCAAACTCGTTTTGCAAAATAATTAGCGCATGCTTACCATTACCGCCGGGTCAGGATTACCGCCGGGTCAAACTCGTTTCGCAAAATATTATTTTTATTAGCGCATGTCTAGAATTTCCGCCGGGTCAAACTCTTTTCGCAAAATAATTAGCATATGCCTAGAATTTCCGCCGGGTCAAACTCCTCACGTCACGAGTGACACTTCACCTGTCATCATTTTCAAAATGGAAGAGGCTTATTTCAATAATTCAAAATCGCATAAAGGGAAGAAGATTAAGAGCTATTCAGTAGGATTTAAGGTCCAAGCTATTGAATGTGCTAAAAAGAACAGTAAGCAGCTATGTTTTATTAATATACCGTAGCTGCGTGTGTCAAATATGAGTCATTAAATGACTCCCGCCTCCTGGTGGTAGAGGGCGCTAGTGATCCTTCTTGCGACTACTCGGCTGCAGAAGAAGTGACAACAAGCAAGTTTATTTTTTCCTCTCGCTTGCACTTTTAACATGGAGGATTACATATCTAAAATAAAACAGTTTTCTAAACTGGACTTTCAATCGAAGCAGGAGGTAATAATTAAAGGAAGATCTCCATCGGGACAGAGAGACTTTTAAAACTGAAGAAAGATAAGGAAGACTTCTATAAACAAGTTATCGATGCTTTTGTTCAGATGGAGCTGCGCATGGACTTCATTTATAAGTAAAGGTAAGACCATAATAAAGTTTTTTTTATTAAATGTGCTTTTCATGATGGTATCTGTCACACCGCGGTGAGGGAAGTCTTGTCTTGGTTTTTTCTGTCTTGTGATTTACGTGTTTTATTTTGAAAAGCTACTCCTCTTGTTTCAGATCACGGGTCCTTCCTCTTGTGTCACCAGTCTGACGTCATTCCTGACCCTTGATTGTTTCCACCTGTTTCCCATTACCCTCATGTTCTATATACGGTAAGCCCATGCCTCCCCTTGTTCTGTGCCAGATTGTCTCGAGCTTTCGTGCCTGTCTTGCGTTCCAAGTTCATGTTCATGTCCATGCCTTGCCTTGTCCCACGTCTACGTCCTTGTTTCCAGAATATCCCACGCTGTCATTTTGAATTAACTTTTTCTCCTCCCTCAGAGCGACTTTTGTTATTCAACCTTTTTTCTACCTCAAAGTTTTTGAGTGATTTTTTGTTTACATTTATTAGAGTAGTAAGTTTTATAGTCATTATTTTCTTCCTCCTGTTGGAGCGTTTTTTGTTAAAGTTTTTGATAACAGATACGGTGCTAATTATAATTGTCCTTATTTTTGTATTTCCTCCTTTTGGAGTGATTTTCGGTTTTTCCCTTTTGGAACATTTTTTCGCTACCTATTGTTGTGATTTCATAGTATTTGAATTTACTCTGCTCTGGAGGCTTAAAGAGTTTTTCAAAATAAAAGCTTTATTTAGAATCCCATCTCTGCATCTGAGTCCCTTCCTTCGTCCAAGCCTGACAGTATCCTTACATCACACTCAAAGCGCAGGCCTAAATTTACCGCATGCCTTTGGTAAGCGCCGGAGTGAGAAGAGGTTTTAAATTAATTACCGCCCCGGCGGCAATTCAAGGAAATACGGTATCTGCTTATTTTCTGTTTTAACATGTTCTATCTACACTTCTGTTAAAATGTAATACCGTATTTTTCGGACTATATGTCGCAGTTTTTTTCATAGTTTGGCCGGGGGTGCGACTTATACTCAGGAGCGACTTATGTGTGAAATTACCGTAAAATATCAAACAATATTATTTAGCTCATTCACGTAAGAGACTAGACGTATAAGATTTCATGGGATTTAGCGATCAGGAGTGACAGATTGTTTGGTAAACGTATAGCATGTTCTATATGTTATAGTTATTTGAATGACTCTTACCATAATATGTTACGTTAACATACCAGTTGGTTATTTATGCCTCATATAACGTACACTTATTCAGCCTGTTGTTCACTATTCTTTATTTATTTTAAATTGCCTTTCAAATGTCTATTCTTGGTGTTGGGTTTTATCAAATAAATGTCCCCCAAAAATGCGACTTATACTCCAGTGCGACTTATATATGTTTTTTCCTTCTTTATTATGCATTTTCGGCAGGTGCGACTTATACTCCGAAAAATACGGTAATCACTATTTCTTCCGTTGTTTGGATGTGTCATGTCTGTGTAATCATGTTTTGTTTTAGTCATGTTTTGTTTAGTTATTGGACTCTTTAGTTTCTGGCTTTTCACTCCCTTGTCTTGTTTCCATGATTACCCATTAGTTTCACCTGTTCCACGTTTGGACTCATTGTGCACTCTTGTTTGTCACCATAGCAACCCATTAGTTTTCACCTGTCACGTCACGCACCTGTTTCACGTTTTGAGTCACGCACCTGTTTTCGTTAATCATGTCTGTAGTATTTAAGTTCATTGTTTTCAGTTTGTCTTTCTGGTGACATCCCCACATTTATGCTCTGCACATTTCTGACTCTTTTTTCATGTCCATCGTTCACGCTGCTCCTTTTTGTCCATGCCAAGTAAGTTTTGTTTATTATTGCCACAGTTAGTGTTTTTTGTTGTTCATAGTTTTTGCCTTTGTGCAAGTATTTGGGTTCATTGTTTGTTCTCCGCCATTGTGCGCACCTTTTGTTTAGTTCTTTTTTTTAGTAGTTCTAGTGTTTGAATAAAAATGTACTTACATTCCCGTCTCGCCCGAGCCAACTTTCCGTTGCATCCCGGAAAAGCAAACACCCAGGACCAAGTCATGACAGGATGCTTTAGATTAGTTTTGGATGATACCACAAATGTAGGTATCGATCCGATACCAAGAAGTTACAGGATCATACATTGGTCATATTCAAAGTCCTCATGTGTCTAGGGACATATTATACATTTTTAAAAAAGGAAAAAAATGTTTCATTGAACTTTGTTGGACTTTTCTTTAGGCACTTTGTTGTGGGAGAATAATTCCTATTTTAGACATTTTGTGTGCCATGCTGGTAAGATGCTTTTCTCAGTTGTTCATTAATGACTAATCACAACACATTTACCTGTATAATCATTGTGAAAAATATAAAAGATTTATTGAAAAATTATACAAATTTTATTGCAACAAACATCTAAAAAAAACAGCAATTTCCATTGCAATTTTTGGGGAAAAGCTCCTTTAAAATCGGACATTTGAAAAAGGCCCGCAAGATCCTGCTGGTCGTGATCAATTGTTGTCAGCATATAAAAAACATGAATTTAATATGAATAAAATATTGTAAGATTTGTAGAAATCCTTTGATTTTTGGGGTTAAATGATATTGAAAACCTCAAACAAGCAGCAAAATCGTGACGGGACTAACATCACTAAATGTGAAAAGGTCTGTACAGTAGGACTTCTGACCTTAGCCCTCCTCAGGACGTGACCTCGGACTGGCGATGCCTTCTGGGTGCCCAGAGGTTGGCGTCGGAGCAGTGAAGCACTATTAATGGGCAAGCACACCTCGGTGTCGCTGGCGCTGCAGCTGGAGAAAGGCGACGACTCGCATGCTCGCCGTGATGTTGCTGGTGACTGAGAAGAGTTTAGTAAGCATGTGACCTACGGAGGGATTAGAATCCAGCAAGAGAATTATTCCTCAACTATTCTCTAATCACTTCCTGTGGGTGCGCATGACGTCACCACGTACGTTCTGTTACTACATTGTATATATACTTGCAGTGTGTATATTGTACATATTACATATTGTTATGAAGGTTTCTGTTACTACATTATATATATATACACTTGCAGTGTGTATATTGTACATATTACATATTGTTATGAAGGTGTCTGTTACTACATTATATATATACTTACTGTGTGTATATTGTACATATTACATATTGTTATGAAGGTGTCTGTTACTACATTATATATATATACACTTGCAGTGTGTATATTGTACATATTACATATTGTTATGAAGGTGTCTGTTACTACATTATATATATACTTGCTGTGTGTATATTGTACATATTACATATTGTTATGAAGGTGTCTGTTACTACATTATATATATATATATATATATATATACTTACAGTGTGTATATTGTACATATTACATATTGTTATGAAGTTGTCTGTTACTACATTATATATATATACTTGCAGTGTGTATATTGTACATATTACATATTGTTATGAAGGTGTCTGTTATTACATTATATAAATACTGGCAGTGTGTATATTTTACATATTGTTATGAATGTGTTTGTTATTACATATATACCTGCAGTGTGTATATTGTACATATTACATATTGTTCTGAAGGTGTCTGTTACTAAATTACATATAAACTTGGTGTGTATATTGTACATATTACATATTGTTATGAAGGTGTCTGTTACTACATTATATATACACTTGCAGTGTTTATATTGTACATATTACATATTGTTATGAAGTTGTCTGTTACTACATTATACATATACTTGCAGTGTTTATATTGTACTTAAATACATATTGTTATGAAAGTGTCTGTTACCACATTATATATGTACTTGCAGTGTGTATATTGTACACATTACATAGTGTTATGAAGGTGTCTGTTATTACATGTCATATATATACTTGCAGTGTGTATATAAACATATTACATATTGTTATGAAGGTTTCTGTTACTACATTATATATATACTTGCAGTGTGTATATTTTACATATTACATATTGTTATGAATGTGTTTGTTATTACATATATACCTGCAGTGTGTATATTGTACATATTACATATTGTTCTGAAGGTGTCTGTTACTAAATTACATATAAACTTGGTGTGTATATTGTACATATTACATATTGTTATGAAGGTGTCTGTTACTACATTATATATACACTTGCAGTGTTTATATTGTACATATTACATATTGTTATGAAGTTGTCTGTTACTACATTATACATATACTTGCAGTGTTTATATTGTACTTAAATACATATTGTTATGAAAGTGTCTGTTACCACATTATATATGTACTTGCAATGTGTATATTGTACACATTACATAGTGTTATGAAGGTGTCTGTTATTACATGTCATATATATACTTGCAGTGTGTATATAAACATATTACATATTGTTATGAAGGTTTCTGTTACTACATTATATATATACTTGCAGTGTGTATATTATACATATTGCATACTGTTATGAAGGTGTCTGTTACTACATTATATATATACTTGCAGTGTGTATATTGTACATATTACATATTGTTATGAAGGTGTCTGTTACTACATTATATATATACTTGCAGTGTGTATATTGTACATATTACATATTGTTACGAAGATGTCTGTTACTACATTATATATATATACTTACAGTGTGTATATTGTACATATTACATATTGTTATGAAGGTGTCTATTACTACATTATATATATATACTTGCAGTGTGTATATTGTACATATTACATATTGTTATGAAGGTGTCTGTCACTACATTATATAAATATTGGCAGTGTGTATATTTTACATATTAGATATTTTTATGAATGTGTTTATTATTACATATATACCTGCAGTGTGTATATTGTACATATTACATATTGTTATGAAGGTGTCTGTTACTAAATTATATATATACTTGGTGTGTATATTGTACATATTACATATTGTTATGTATATTGTTATGTATTGCGTGTCCCAATGATCCTAGGAGCTATGTTGTCCGGGGGTTTTTATGCCCCCTGGTAGGGTCTCCCAAGGCAAACTGGTCCTAGGTGAGGGATCAGACAAAGAGCAGCTCGAAGACCTCGATGAAGAACACAAACCAAGGACCCAGATTTCCCTTGCCCGGACGCGGGTCACCGGGGCCCCCCTCTGGAGCCAGGCCCCGAGGTGGGGCACGATGGCGAGCGCCTGGTGGCCGGGCCTGTCCCCATGGGGCCCGGCCGGGCACAGCCCGAAGAGGCAACGTGGGTCCCCCCTCCAATGGGCTCACCACCCATAGCAGGGGCCATAGAGGTCGGGTGCAGTGTGAGCTGGGCGGCAGCCGAGGGCAGGGCACTTGGCGGTCCGATCCTCGGCTACATAAGCTGGCTCTTGGGACGTGGAACGTCACTTCGCTGGGGGGGAAGGAGCCTGAGCTAGTGCGTGAGGTGGAGAAGTTCCGGCTAGATATAGTCGGACTCACTTCGACGCACAGCAAGGGCTCTGGAACCACTTCTCTTGAGAGGGGCTGGACTCTCTTCCACTCTGGCGTTGCCGGCAGTGAGAGGCGACGGGCTGGGGTGGCAATTCTTGTTGCCCCTCGGCTCAAAGCCTGCACGTTGGAGTTCAACCCGGTGGACGAGAGGGTAGCTTCCCTCCGCCTTCGGGTGGGGGGACGGGTCCTGACTGTTGTTTGCGTTTACGCGCCAGACAGCAGCTCAGAGTACCCACCCTTTTTGGATTCACTCGAGGGAGTACTGGAGAGTGCTCCCCCGGGTGATTCCCTCGTTCTACTGGGGGACTTCAACGCTCATGTTGGCAGCGACAGTGAAACCTGGAGAGATGTGATTGGGAAGAATGGCCATCCGGATCTGAACCCGAGTGGTGTTCTGTTATTGGACTTTTGTGCCCGTCACAGATTGTCGATAACAAACACCATGTTCAAACATAAGGGTGTCCATATGTGCACTTGGCACCAGGACACCCTAGGCCGCAGTTCCATGATCGACTTTGTAGTTGTGTCATCGGATTTGCGGCCTCATGTTTTGGACACTCGGGTGAAGAGAGGGGCGGAGCTTTCTACCGATCACCACCTGGTGGTGAGTTGGCTGCGATGGTGGGGGAGGATGCCGGACAGACCTGGCAGGCCCAAACGCATTGTGAGGGTTTGCTGGGAACGCCTGGCAGAGTCTCCTGTCAGAGAGAGTTTCAATTCCCACCTCCGGAAGAACTTTGAACATGTCACGAGGGAGGTGCTGGACATTGAGTCCGAGTGGACAATGTTCCGTACCTCTATTGTCGAGGCGGCCGATTGGAGCTGTGGCCGCAAGGTGGTTGGTGCCTGTCGTGGCGGTAATCCTAGAACCCGTTGGTGGACGGCGGCGGTGAGGGATGCCGTCAGGCTGAAGAAGGAGTCCTATCGGGTTCTTTTGGCTCATGGGACTCCTGAGGCAGCAGACAGGTACCGACAGGCCAAGCGGTGTGCGGCTTCAGAGGTCGCGGAGGCAAAAACTCGGACATGGGAGGAGTTCGGGGAGGCCATGGAAAAAGACTTCCGGACGGCTTCGAAGCAATTCTGGACCACCATCCGCCGCCTCAGGAAGGGGAAGCGGTGCAGTGTCAACACCGTGTATGGTGGGGATGGTGCTCTGCTGACCTCGACTGCGGATGTTGTGGATCGGTGGGGGGAATACTTCGAAGACCTCCTCAATCCTACCAGCACGTCTTCCTATAAGGAAGCAGGGCCTGGGGAATCTGTGGTGGGCTCTCCTATTTCTGGGGCTGAGGTTGCCGAGGTAGTTAAAAAGCTCCTCGGTGGCAAGGCCCCGGGGGTGGATGAGATCCGCCCGGAGTTCCTTAAGGCTCTGGATGTTGTGGGGCTGTCTTGGTTGACAAGACTCTGCAACATCGCGTGGACATCGGGGGCGGTACCTCTGGATTGGCAGACCGGGGTGGTGGTTCCTCTCTTTAAGAAGGGGAACCGGAGGGTGTGTTCCAACTATCGTGGGATCACACTCCTCAGCCTTCCCGGTAAGGTCTATTCAGGTGTACTGGAGAGGAGGCTACGCCGGATAGTCGAACCTCGGATTCAGGAGGAACAGTGTGGTTTTCGTCCTGGTCGTGGAACTGTGGACCAGCTCTATACTCTCGGCAGGGTCCTTGAGGGTGCATGGGAGTTTGCCCAACCAGTCTACATGTGCTTTGTGGACTTGGAGAAGGCATTCGACCGTGTACCCCGGGAAGTCCTGTGGGGAGTGCTCAGAGAGTATGGGGTATCGGACTGTCTGATTGTGGCAGTTCGCTCCCTGTATAATCAGTGTCAGAGCTTGGTCCGCATTGCCGGCAGTAAGTCGGACACGTTTCCAGTGAGGGTTGGACTCCGCCAAGGCTGACCTTTGTCACCGATTCTGTTCATAACCTTTATGGACAGAATTTCTAGGCGCAGTCAGGGCGTTGAGGGGATCTGGTTTGGTGGCTGCAGGATTAGGTCACTGCTATTTGCAGATGATGTGGTCCTGATGGCTTCCTCTGGCCAAGATCTTCAGCTCTCACTGGATCGGTTCGCAGCCGAGTGTGAAGCGACTGGGATGGGAATCAGCACCTCCAAGTCCGAGTCCATGGTTCTCTCCCGGAAAAGGGTGGAGTGCCATCTCCGGGTTGGGGAGGAGATCTTGCCCCAAGTGGAGGAGTTCAAGTACCTCGGAGTCTTGTTCACGAGTGGGGGAAGAGTGGATCGTGAGATCGGCAGGCGGATCAGTGCGGCGTCTTCAGTAATGCGGACGCTGTATCGATCCGTTGTGGTGAAGAAGGAGCTGAGCCGGAAGGCAAAGCTCTCGATTTACCGGTCGATCTACGTTCCCATCCTCACCTATGGTCATGAGCTTTGGGTCATGACCGAAAGGACAAGATCACGGGTACAAGCGGCCGAAATGAGTTTCCTCCGCCGAGTGGCGGGGCTCTCCCTTAGAGATAGGGTGAGAAGCTCTGTCATTCGGGGGGAGCTCAAAGTAAAGCCGCTGCTCCTCCACATCGAGAGGAGCCAGATGAGGTGGTTCGGGCATCTGGTCAGGATGCCACCCGAACGCCTCCCTAGGAAGGTGTTTCGGGCACGTCCGACCGGTAGGAGGCCACGGGGAAGACCCAGGACACGCTGGGAAGACTATCTCTCCCGGCTGGCCTGGGAACGCCTCGGGATCCCCCGGGAGGAGCTGGACGAAGTGGCTGGGGAGAGGGAAGTCTGGGCTTCCCTGCTTAAGCTGCTGCCCCCGCGACCCGACCTCGGATAAGCGGAAGAAGATGGATGGATGGATGGACATATTGTTATGAAGCTGTCTGTTACTACATTATATATACTTGCAGTGTGTATATTGTACATATTACATATTGTTATGAAAGTGTCTGTTACTAAATTACATATATATATATATATATATATATATATATATATATATATATATATATATATACATATATATATATATATATATATATATATATATATATATATATATATACACTTGCAGTGTGATGCGTTGAAGGAGGATTTTGAAGTTGTTTTAAAAGCTTTGAAGGTTACAACGGTGACTCCCATTCGTCATATCGTCCAAGCGTTTTTTTATCATCTTTAAAATCCCAATTAAAAAAACCAACGTGTGTTCTAGTTTCTCATAATGATTGTGAACAATAGGCAACATTTAAAAAAAAGCAGTTCTCCTGTAAGACCTCACTTTTGGGTTTGTACCCTCATGTTTATTCTAAACTAAACCAATTTGATGCTAATCAGCCTGTGTATTATCTTACTTTCCAAATGAGAACTGAATCGTTCAACAGAATCGAAAATGGAACCGGAATCGTACAAATATTTTCAATTCCCATCCCGAGACATAAGGAAGACAGTCAGCAAATATGTAGCAACGTGCTAACCTGGAGTGCAGAAGAGCTAGTTTTTGGTTCTATGGTGAGACCTAGGGTGACTCCTCCATTCAAGGCGTTCTTCAGGCTTCCTTTGACCTCTGTGAGCTCCAGCTCCAGGTTGACTCTCTCTTCCTCCTTTTGCTTGCACTCCACCTCCACCTTCTTCAGGCGTGCCGTCATGGCAGCCTGCGATCGTTTGCCTGTTGGCAGAAAAGACTGATTAGCTACATGACACGTCTATAAAACACAGTGAAGTGAAGTGAATTATATTTATATAGCGCTTTTTCTCAAGTGACTCAAAGCACTTTACATAGTGAAACCCAATATCTAAGTTACATTTAAACCAGTGTGGGTGGCACTGGGAGCAGGTGGGCAAAGTGTCTTGCCCAAGGACACAACGGCGGCAGCGACTAGGATGGCAGAAGCGGGGATCGAACCTGGAACCCTCAAGTTGCTGGCACGGCCGCTCTACCAACCAAGCTATACCGCCCCATTCATGGTGGACTGCCCATCTGGTTTGAAGAAGAAAAATGACCACGACAGGACATTTGGCTTTTTCATCATATTTTTTACTCTTCGTTTATGTTTCTTAGGGGGAACTTCTCACTATCCAGTCACGAGTAGGGACGTGACGTCCGTAAGTCCTGTATGCGTAAGCTCACGGTCCACAGAGACAAAGATTGTGAATGAAAGGAGGGCTCACTGCGTTTAGTTCATTTTATTGTTAAATCAATGTGCTCAGGTCATACTTGCCAACCTTGAGACCTCCGATTTAGGGAGGTGGGGTGGGGGGCGTGGTTAAGAGGGGAGGAGTATATTTACAGCTAGAATTCACCAAGTCAAGTATTTCATATATATATATATATATATATATATATATATATATATATATATATATTAGAGATGTCCGATAAATGCGTTAAAATGTAATATCGGAAAATTATCGGTATCGTTTTTTTTTAATTATCGGTATCGTTTTTAAAAAAAAAGAAAGTTTTTTTTAATTAAATCAACATAAAATACACAAGATACACTTACAATTAGTGCACCAACCCAAAAAACCTTCCTCCCCCCTTTACACTCATTCACACAAAAGGGTTGTTTCTTTCTGTTATTAAAATTCTGGTTCCTACATTATATATCAATATATATCAATACAGTCTGCAAGGGATACAGTCCGTAAGCACACATGATTGTGCGTGCTGCTGGTCCACTAATAGTACTAACCTTTAACAGTTAATTTTACTCATTTTCATTCATTACTAGTTTCAATGTAACTGTTTTTATATTGTTTTACTTTCTTTTTTATTCAAGAAAATATTTTTAATTTATTTATCTTCCATCCATCCATTTTCTACCGCTTATTCCCTTTGGGGTCGTGGGGGGCGCTGGAGCCTATCTCAGCTACAATCGGGCGGAAGGCGGGGTACACCCTGGACAAGTCGCCACCTCATCGCCTTATTTTATTTATTTTTTTTTTTTTAAAAGTACCTTATCTTCACCATACCTGGTTGTCCAAATTAGGCATAATAATGTGTTAATTCCACGACTGTATATATCGGTTAATATCGGTATCGGTAATTAAAGAGTTGGACAATATCGGAATATCGGCAAAAAGCCATTATTGGACATCCCTAATATATATATATATATATATATATATATATATATATATATATATATATATATATATATATATATATATATACATCCTGAAAATATGCAAACAAAACTGTGTTTAGATAATTGATACTTCAAACTTGCATAACACAACATCATCATCACTTCCGGTTCCGGTTCACCGTGCGTGACTGCTCGCTGACTGCTCGCTGTTTCGAAAAAGCTAAGTATTGTTCTATTTGTGTGCTTTTAATTGTTCTGCAGCTTTCTTTATTACTTTCTCAACATATTTAGTAGTACTATTTAACTTGCAAATCACCCGATCTCTGTCTCACCACCCCTCCCGCAGCTAGCTAGCAGCTAGCTGCTAAGCTAACGAAGCTAGTGCGGAGAAAGGCGTCGCCGGTCAGAAGGAATCTACTCCTGCACACCGTGACCAGGACTTCTCGGAAGACAGCAGGAACTTCACTCGGTGACAGAAAACACCGTGAGTATGGCTTCCTGCGCGTCTTGCACCTTACTCACGGAGAGGCTGGCTCTGCTAGAGGGCCGTGTCCGCCAGTTAGAGCAGAGTAATCTCGTAACTTTAGATATTGCGGACACATCTGCTAGCGTTAGCTGTAGCGAGCTAACTAGCCCAGCCTGTAGTAGTCCTAAGTGGCCTACAAGCTACGGTGTACCGGTTGAGACGCATAATAGATTTAGCTCTTTAGCTAGTCCTACACCCCAGTCTACCGGGCACCACACCTTAGTCATAGGGGACTCCATCACCCGAAACATAAAGCTTAGCAAACCAGCCACAATTAAGTGTATCCCCGGTGTCAGAGCACCTGACATTGAGGCTAATCTTAGGGAGCTAACTCGCAACAGGCCTAGTAAACACGTACGACAGGCTAATCGCACCACCAGTTATGCGAATATAGTTGTACACGTTGGCTCCAATGACACTAGAATGAGACAGTCAGAGATTACAAAGAGAAACATAGCCAGGACTTGTGATCTCGCTAGAAAGATGTCCAGGCATCGAGTAATTGTCTCTGGCCCCCTGCCTGCGAGAGGCAATGATGAGAGATATAGCAGATTAGTCTCGCTTAACAAGTGGCTGGCTAGCTTCTGTAGACAACAGGGACTAACGTTTATTGATAATTGGCCCTCTTTCTGGGGCAAACCAGGCTTGCTGATGAGAGACAGCCTTCACCCTAACCAGGAAGGCGCCATCATCCTGCCTAAAAACATAGACTACTGTTTAAGTCACATTTGACTAACTACACTAGAGCAAGCCCGGTCACAGGCAATTACAGAGCCTGCTAGTCCGGGTGAGGAGTCAGTTAAGCTAGAACTAGCCAGCGCCAGGCTGGATAATTCCTGTACGCATAGCAATTTTCTTAGAATAACACACAACTCACATAATGTGTTTTCTGTTGTGAATGTGTCAGGGGTAGATATGCATTCTACTGAGGTGGCAAATCATGATGCGTTCAGTCGATCGCAGCATCAAGCAAACAATCTGAAAATTCCCGTCATATCGATTCCTAGATATGGTCGAAACTATTTAAAGTGCACTACGTATAATAAACGCAACATTATTAATATTGCTACTACGGATAATTTAAACAAAAACTCATCAAAACAGCCCAATACTTATAATATGGGCTTTTTAAACATAAGATCATTGTCTCCCAAAACGTTATTAGTTAATGAGGTCATTAGAGACAACAATCTTAACGTCATTGGTCTTAGCGAAACCTGGCTCAAACCAGACGATTTTTTTGCGCTAAATGAGGCATCTCCTCCTAACTATACGAATGCGCATATTGCCCGTCCCCTTAAAAGGGGTGGGGGGGTCGCACTAATATACAATGAAAACTTTAACCTTACCCCTAACCTAAATAATAAATACAAATCGTTTGAGGTGCTTACTATGAGGTCTGTCGCACCGCTGCCTCTCGATATGGCTGTTATCTACCGCCCCCCAGGGCCCTACTCGGACTTTATCAATGAATTCTCAGAGTTCGTTGCTGATCTAGTGACGCACGCAGACAATATAATCATAATAGGGGACTTTAATATCCATATGAATACCCCATCGGACCCTCAGTGCGTGGCGCTCCAGACTATAATTGATAGCTGTGGTCTTACACAAATAATAAATGAACCTACGCATCGCAACTTTGACAATGCCCTGCGCAAAACCATTGATAGTATAGCACCGCTAAAACAAAAAAGGGCCCCTAAAAGGCGCACCCCATGGTTTACAGAAGAAACCAGAGCTCATAAATTATCATGTAGAAAGTTGGAACGCAAATGGCGCGCGACCAAGCTTGAGGTTTTCCATCAAGCATGGAGTGATAGTTTAATATCGTATAAACGCATGCTTACCTTAGCTAAAGCTAAATATTACTCAAATCTCATCCGCCTCAACAACAACGACCCTAAATTTTTGTTTAGTACAGTAGCATCGCTAACCCAACAAGGGACTCCTCCCAATAGCTCCACCCACTCGGCAGATGACTTTATGAATTTCATTAATAAGAAAATTGAACTCATTAGAAAGGAGATTAAAGACAACGCATCCCAGCTACAACTGGGTTCTATTAACACAGATACAACTGTATCTACGACGGATACTGCAATACAAAATAGTCTCTCTCTTTTTGATGAAATAACATTAGAGGAACTATTACGGCGTGTAAGTGGGATAAAACAAACATGTTTACTTGACCCACTTCCTGGGAACCTTATCGTATTATTAGGTCCATCAGTGCTAAATATTATAAACTTATCACTTTCCTCTGGCACTGTTCCCCTAGCATTCAAGAAAGCGGTTATTCATCCTCTGCTCAAAAGACCTAACATTGATCCTGACCTCATGGTAAACTACTGACCGGTGTCCCACCTTCCCTTTATTTCGAAAATCCTCGAAAAAATTGTCGCACAGCAGCTAAATGAACACTTAGTGTCTAACAATCTCTGTGAACCTTTTCAATCCGGTTTCAGGGCAAATCACTCTACGGAGACAGCCCTCGCAAAAATGACTAATGAGCTACTGCTAACGATGGATTCTGATGCGTCATCTATGTTGCTGCTTCTTGATCTTAGCGCTGCTTTCGATACCGTCGATCATAATATTTTATTAGAGCGTATCAAAACACGTATTGGTATGTCAGACTTAGCTTTGTCGTGGTTTAACTCTTATCTTACTGACAGGATGCAGTGCGTCTCCCATAATAATGTGACCTCGGACTATGTTAAGGTAACGTGCGGAGTTCCTCAGGGTTCGGTTCTTGGCCCTGCACTCTTTAGAATTTACATGCTGCCGCTAGGCGACATCATAAGCAAATACGGTGTTAGCTTTCATTGCTATGCTGATGACACCCAACTCTACATGCCCCTAAAGCTGACCAACACGCCGGATTGTAGTCAGCTGGAGGCGTGTCTTAATGAAATTAAACAATGGATGTCCGCTAACTTCTTGCAACTCAACGCCAAGAAAACGGAAATGCTGATTATCGGTCCTGCTAAACACCGACATTTATTTAATAATACCACCTTAACATTTGACAACCAAACAATTACACAAGGCGAATCAGTAAAGAATCTGGGTATTATTTTCGACCCAACTCTCTCCTTTGAGTCACACATTAAGAGTGTTACTAAAACGGCCTTCTTTCATCTCCGTAATATCGCTAAAATCCGTTCTATTTTATCCACTAGCGACGCTGAGATCATTATTCATGCGTTCGTTACGTCTCGTCTCGACTACTGTAACGTATTATTTTCGGGTCTCCCTATGTCTAGCATTAAAAGATTACAGTTGGTACAAAATGCGTCTGCTAGACTTTTGACAAGAACAAGAAAGTTTGATCATATTACGCCTATACTGGCTCACCTGCACTGGCTTCCTGTGCACTTAAGATGTGACTTTAAGGTTTTACTACTTACGTATAAAATACTACACGGTCTAGCTCCGTCCTATCTTGTCGATTGCATTGTACCATATGTCCCGGCAAGAAATCTGCGTTCAAAGAACTCCGGCTTATTAGTGATTCCCAGAGCCCAAAAAAAGTCTGCGGGCTATAGAGCGTTTTCTATTCGGGCTCCAGTACTATGGAATGCCCTCCCGGTAACAAATAGAGATGCTACCTCAGTAGAAGCATTTAAGTCCCATCTTAAAACTCATTTGACAGATTTTTGAGTGCTGTGTTTAATTGTATACCCCCCCCCCCCCCCCCCCCCCACAGGTCCGGTGGCCATGGATGAAGTGCTGGCTGTCCAGAGTCGGGACCCGGGGTGGACCGCTCGCCTGTGCATCGGCTGGGAACATCTCTGCGCTGCTGACCCGTCTCCGCTCGGGATGGTGTCCTGCTGGCCCCACTATGGACTGGACTCTTACTATTATGTTGGATCCACTATGGACTGGACTCTCACAATATTATGTCAGACCCACTCGACATCCATTGCTTTCGGTCTCCCCTAGAGGGGGGGGGGTTACCCAAGGTTTCTCATAGTCATTCACATCGACGTCCCACTGGGGTGAGTTTTTCCTTGCCCTTATGTGGGCTTTGTACCGAGGATGTCGTTGTGGCTTGTGCAGCCCTTTGAGACACTTGTGATTTAGGGCTATATAAATAAACATTGATTGATTGATTGATTGATAAATAAATATTAAGGAATATAACATAACTTGGCTTCTGAGAGCTTCAAAATGTAAAGAATAAAATGCTAAAGTTGTTGATAAACAAGCAAATATTTTAATAATTAAATATGGTCATTTTAAACCAATTATAATCATTTAAAATTAATTATTTCAAATATGTTTATTTTAATGTATAATTCGCCCTGCGATGAAGTGGCGACTTGTCCAGGGTGTACCCCGCCTTCCGCCCGATTGTAGCTGAGATAGGCTCCAGCGCCCCCCGCGACCCCAAAGGGAATAAGCGGTAGAAAATGGATGGATGGATGGATAATGTATAATTCTATGGCTGGATGTAATAAGGAGTCAGAAAAAATACAAATAAAAATACAATTAATTTTGATGTTTTTAGTAAAATATAGTAAAATTTATTTAGTTTTTTTTTTTTTAGAATTAATAAATATATTTATTTTTAGGTAAGATAAACATAATAATACAATTTATCTCTAGTCTGGATGATTTAGTTCTTGTCACTTTGTTGTCCTCCCGTCTCTTCCCCGAGGTTGGCTCCATGAGCTGGGCAAACGCCTGGAGATGCCCTACGTCAACAACACGGTAGGCGGCCCGTTGGTGCGCAGCTCGTACATCGCCGCCCTCTACTTCACCCTCAGCAGTCTGACCAGCGTCGGCTTTGGCAACGTGTGCGCCAATACGGACACCGAGAAGATCTTCTCCATCTGCACCATGCTCATCGGCGGACACCTCGTATGGAATAACGTGATTGGGGAGGCACGCTGTTTATATCGTGGGAAAGCGGACGTGAAAAAAGGCTGTCCTCACTCAGGTGCGCATGGAGCTGGAGGGGGCGTGGCCTCCAGCTCCAGGGAGAATATTTGTCCCGGGAGGTTTTCGGGAGAGGCGCTGAATTTCGGGAGTCTCCCGGAAAATTTGGGAGGGTTGGCAAGTATGGCTCAGGTGCTGAGAGCGATGCACAGAGTAAGACCTCTTTCTCTCTGTTTGGAGCGAGAGAGAAAGAAAACAAACACACACGGACGTAATAATTTAAGTACCGGACTACAAGGCGCACTTAAAATCCTTTCATTGTCTCAAAAATCGACATTGCACCGAATAACCCGGTGCGCCTTATGTACGGAATAATTCTGGTTGTGCTTACCGACCTCGAAGCAATTTTGGTTGGTACATGGTGTAATGATAAGTGTGACCAGTAGATGGCAGTCACACATAAGAGATATGTGTGGACTGCAATATGATGCCAGTAAACAACATCAAAACTTTAAACGTTCCATTGAAAATAAAGAACATTAAACACAGCACTCAAAAATCTGTCAAAATGTTTTAGTATGACTTTGAAGCCGCACCGCTTGATGGATTGTCGGCCCATAATGGCTACCGTAGTCAGAGATACAAGTATTACTATAGTGTGTGTATAAGGACCGCAAAATGGGACCCATTAGCAGACATTATCTGGCGTTTTGTTTCACAATATTATGCAAAACCAACTTCACTACCTTCTGGTACCTGCTGATGTGTATTTGAGATCTGCATAAGTCCTGAAAATTTGCGCACTCCCGCCACTGTAGTCTGTGAAGACACCGTAGTCGATAAGCTTCTTCTTTTTGTCTATCTTCTTGTTATGGGACATTCATCCTCCGCTGCTGCCATTTCTAATATAAAGCAGGGTGAAGTTCTTGTCAGAATAATTGTATCTAAGTTATCACAAAACTTTGTGTTTCAATGAGTTCCCGGCGAGCAGACAAAAGCCGTCTTTGATCTGACCAATCAAAAGGTGTGTAGGATGGGGAGCGACATGAGGGTGTCGGTTTCTTTGATGTATTGTAATCCACAGAAAGGTATTGTCTTGACCCGAGATCTACAAAGCGGAGTGGAAGCAGGACCTGCCCAAGCTCCAGGCACCTTTTCTTTGAACTGTTTTGTGACAAAGGCAGCGGCTGTTTACGACCCCCTTCCTTTAGAAACAGCTGTTGCCATGTAATCAGGGAAAGTCCAAATAAAAGAGGAGGTGTACAAGACTACAGCGTACAAGAGTACAGCCCAGACGTTTCTCCTCAATTGAGCCAAATTTAATACAGTCTCTGTTTAATTCCTTGCTTCTTGTCTTGTTTAATAGATGTCATCAGTGTTTGAACCTGACAGTTCTAACTTATATCTCGCCATGAAAGCGCTAAAAACTACCGGTGTAGTGGGTTTACATAATTCAAACACAAATTTTTAGTTTTTAGAGAGTTCCGTTCGGACGGTTTTTCACGGGACACATTTTTGGCGTTGTTGCACTAGTGAGCCACGGATGAGAAAGATGCTGCTCCGTTATTGACTTAAGTAAAGTCTGAATGTCATTAAAACAGTTAGCTCCATCTTTTGACACTTTTTCCACTCTCGTCCTTGCACGCTACACCGCTACAACAAAGATGATGGGGAGAAGACGCTGTCGAAGGTGAGCCACGTAAATAAGACCGCCCACAAAACGGCGAATCCTGAAGCGACTGTCAGAAAGCGGCTTGAAGATGATCTGTAAAACATCATCTATGCAACATTTTGACCAAAGTACCACCATTACATGTTATGTAGACCACAAGGAAGTGTTTTACATTTACAAAAAAATCATAATATGACCCCTTTAATGCGCTTTATAATCCGGTGCGCCTTTTGTATGAAAAAAGACCTGCTCATCGGCAGTGCACCTTATGATCCGGTGCGCCCTATGGTCCGGAAAATACGGTATTATAACCTAATTTCCATTTATCGTTTGATTAATTGACTTGTTAAATATCGGCCAAGACTTACAGTCACGACATCAAAACTTTTTCCAAGGTGCAAGCATCGTTGTTGTTATTAGTGTACTGACAACCTGAATGCAGCATCACAAACTTTTTGTTTCCTGTAAACACTTTCAATCGGCCGGGAGGCAAAGGACGCGAGGCTTAACAAATCTGGTTGGTGAATACGTCTGTCACAAAAAAAACGAGGATAGCGGAGGAAAACAAAACCACCTCCGCCTTTTGCAGGTATTTATGACACTACTTAAAACCTCAATGTTGATGTCGATAAATCGTGCAGACCTAATCTGCGTACAAAAATATTCAAACTTATTGAACATAATTTGTGCTATGACATGAGTAAACATGTTTTTAACATGATCCCTGCTATAACATGTAAGTGAATGTAAAGTGTGCATATTTTGTAGTACATGCTAAATGCTGTAGATTGTTCTAGATTTCACATCTGTAACCAAACTTCCCACAATTCATACTTTCCTTCATTCCTTCTACATGTCAGCGCATTTTGAAAGCATTTAGTTTAGTTTAGTTTATTATTTCTTCGGTCAGTGGTCAACAAAATAAACAAACAGTTGTACATTCATAAATTGAAAATGTTGCAGACCGAAAGGGTTTAGGCTGAAGTTGAACACTTATTGCGCCTAACTTTATAAACAATGTCAAGATGAGCTTCCAAAAATTATGAAATTTCCTTTGCACAACATATTACAAACCCTGTTTCCATATGAGTTGGGAAATTGTGTTAGATGTAAATATAAACGGAATACAATGATTTGCAAATCCTTTTCAACCCATATTCAATTGAAATACAAGATATTTGATGTTCAAACTCATAAACTTTATTTTTTTTGTGCAAATAATTAACTTAGAATTTCATGGCTGCAACATGTGGCAAAGTAGTTGGGAAAGGGCATGTTCACCACTGTGTTACATCACCTTTTCTTTTAAACAACACTCAATAAATGATTGGGAACTGAGGAAACTAATTGTTGAAGCTTTGAAAGTGGAATTCTTTCACATTCTTGTTTTATGTAGAGCTTCAGTCGTTCAACAGTCCAGGATCTCCGCTGTCGTATTTTACGCTTCATAATGCGCCACACATTTTCGATTGGAGACAGGTCTGGACTGCAGGTGGGCCAGGAAAGTACCCGCACTCTTTTTTTACGAAGCCACGCTGTTGTAACACATACTGAATGTGGCTTGGCATTGTCTTGCTGAAATAAGCAGGGGCGTCCATGAAAAAGACGGCGCTTCGATGGCAGCATATGTTGTTCCAAAACCTGTATGTACCTTTCAGCATTAATGGTGCCTTCACAGATGTGTAAGTTACCCATGCATTGGGCACTAATGCACCCCCATACCATCAAAGATGCTAGCTTTTGAACTTTGCGTCGATAACAGTCTGGATGGTTCGCTTCCCCTTTGGTCCGGATGACACGATGTCGAATATTTCCAAAAACAATTTGAAATGTGGACTCGTCAGACCACAGAACACTTTTCCACTTTGCATGAGTCCATCTTAGATGATCTCGGGCCCAGAGAAGCCGGCGGCGTTTCTGGATGTTGTTGATAAATGGCTCTCGCTTTGCATAGTAGAGCTTTAACTTGCACTTACAGATGTAGCGACCAACTGTATTTAGTGACAGTGGTTTTCTGAAGTGTTCCTGAGCGCATGTGGTGATATCCTTTAGAGATTGATGTCGGTTTCTGATACAGTGTCGTCTGAGGGATCAAGGTCACGGTCATTCAATGTTGGTTTCCAGCCATGCCGCTTACGTGGAGTGATTTCTCCAGATTCTCTGAACCTTTTGATGATATTATGGACCGTAGATGTTGAAATCCCTAAATTTCTTGCAATTGCACTTTGAGAAACGTTGTTCTTAAACTGTTTGACTATTTGCTCACGCAGTTGTGGACAAAGGGGTGTACCTCGCACCATCCTTTCTTGTGAAAGATTAAGCATTTTTTGGGAAGCTGTTTTTATACCCAATCATGGCACCCACCTGTTCCCAATTAGCCTGCACACCTGTGGGATGTTCCAAATAAGTGTTTGATGAGCATTCCTCAATTTTATCAGTATTTATTGCCACCTTTCCCAACTTCTTTGTCACGTGTTGCTGGCATCAAATTCTAAAGTTAATGATTATTTGCAAAAAAAAAAACGTTTATCAGTTTGAACATCAAATATGTTGTCTTTGTAGCATATTCAACTGAATATGGGTTGAAAATGATTTGCAAATCATTGTATTCCGTTTATATTTACATCTAACACAATTTCCCAACTCATATGGAAACAGGTTTGTATAAAAACACCTTGTACACAACATAAACACAGTTCAATTATATACACAGTAAAGGCATGTGAAATATCCTTGTACACGTGTTAAACCTTTGTACCAATTATATACTATATCCAAACAATTATACTTTCAATATTATTCATATCCCACATTTAGTTTGTAATTAACATTGATCATAGTATTAACTACTGTGTTGATTCAAGAGTGATATATTTTTTCAATACATTGGTTTCAAAGTGTTTTTTAAATGTGTGAATGGAACTGGAACAAGCTGTTCCACAGTTGAACCCCATCTACTTTTTAAGCTCGTTCTTATGTTTGCTGTCTGAAAGACAGCTGAGCCTCGGAGGTCATAGGGACTCTCCCTAGGTTTGAACCTCTCCTGTAGACACCCAGGCAGCATGTGGTTATGAGCTTTGTACCTCACAATAGCAGTGTTGAGGTCAACAAGATCGTGCAGTTTGAATGTTTTTAATTTAATAAACAGTACAGCTTCATCTCTTCAACATTGAAACATAGTTCTATAAGTATATTACTTAGTCATTTAACCAACTTCACATTCATTCTACCCTACGAAAGCTTTTCAACTCAGCTTCAGCTTTTTCAGCATTCACACCCAATTTCTACTGCAATTGCTTCCTCTAGTTTGATGTGTTGTACTGTAACTTCTAATTGGTGGCAAATGGTGGAAAAATACTTTATTTCCCAGAATGCTTCACCACACTACTAAAAATGGAGGTAAGTGTTTGTCATTTATTTTTAAAGGCCTACTGAAATGCGATTTTCTTATTTAAACGGGGATAGCAGGTCCATTCTATGTGTCATACTTGATCATTTCGGGATATTGCCATATTTTTGCTGAAAGGATTTAGTAGAGAACATCGACGATAAAGTTCGCAACTTTTGGTCGCTGATAAAAAAGCCTTGCCTGTACCGGAAGTAGCAGACGAGTAGCGTGACATCACAGGTTGTGGAGCTCCTCACATCTGCACATTGTTTACAATCATGGCCACCAGCAGCGAGAGCGATTCAGACCGAGAAAGCGACGATTTCCCCATTAATTTGAGCGAGGATGAAAGATTCGTGGATGAGGAAAGTGAGAGTGAAGGACTAGAGGGCAGTGGGAGCGATTCAGATAGGGAAGATGCTGTGAGAGGCGGGTGGGACCTGATATTCAGCTGGGAACGACTAAAACAGTAAATAAACACAAGACATATAAATACTCTATTAGCCACAACACAACCAGGCTTATATTTAATATGCCACAAATTAATCCCGCATAACAAACACCTCCCCCCTCCCGTCCATTAGAGATGCGCGGATAGGCAATTATTTCATCCGCAACCGCATCACAAAAGTCGTCAACCATCCACATCCACCCGAACTAACATTTAATCAAAACCGCACCCGCCCGTTGTTATATATCTAATATAGACGATGCAAGGCATTAGTGAGGTTATAAAGCTTTTGCCTGTTAAAGAAAGGAGACTGATTCAATGTAGCAGAGACATTCAATGCGTGCCACGCTGTCACAGCCCAGACGCACACCAGTGCGCAATCATCTGGGAGCCGGGCTGAGCGCACTTCCAAGCGCGTGGAGGTGCGATGTCCCTCGCACCTGCGGCGGCTCCACCCGGGCTCGCGCCCGAGGCTTCAGCGCGCACCGCGGCGGCCATCCTACTCGTCGCGGCCTAGCCCTCGCGGCTCTCGCTGCCGGCGACGGCCGGGTATGGGCCCGATGCTCCAGCGCCATCCATTTTCAGGGCTAGTTGATTCGGCAGGTGGGTTGTTACACACTCCTTAGCGGGTTCCGACTTCCATGGCCACCGTCCTGCTGTCTATATCAACCAACACCTTTTCTGGGGTCTGATGAGCGTCGGCATCGGGCGCCTTAACCCGGCGTTCAGTTCATCCCGCAGCGCCAGTTCTGCTTACCAAAAGTGGCCCACTCGGCTCACCAGGGTGAGCCCCACCCCTTTCGTGAGCACACTGCGCGCGGAGTGACCCCTGTTACGTGCCCCCAGCAACGGGAGTGGCGGGCAGGTAAGCTGCGCGGGCGGAGTGACCCCTGTTACGAGCCCCCGGCCACGGGGGTGGCGGGCAGGTAGGCTGCTTACCTGCTGCGCGTGACGCCGGCCGCGGCGAAGGCGGACGAGGCGGGGTGTCGGTGCGGTGGGCGCGGTGGTGACCCTGGACGTGCGTCGGGCCCTTCTCGCGGATCACCTCAGCTACGGCTCCCGGTGGGGCCCTCTCGGGGGAAGGGGCCTCGGTCCCGGACCCCGGCGAGGCGTCCCTTCTCCGCTCCGTAAAAGTGTCCATCTCTTTTATTTTTCTTCTTCTGTTGTGGCATATGCTGCAGGTGCCTGCTCGTTTTTCGTATGTGGGTAACAACATTTAACTATGTATATATATTTCCGAATTGGTTTAACTGCCACCCGCCTGAATATATTTCAAATCTAATTTTTTTTAATTTCAACCCCCCGACCCGACCCGCGGATAAAATCTTTTTTTTTTTTATTTCAACTGCCCGACCCGCGGATAATCCGCGGACTACGCGGTTTTGTCCGCAAACCGCGCATCTCTACCGTCCATATAACCCGCCAATACAACTCAAACACCTGCACAACACACTCAATCCTACATCCCAAAGTACCGTTCACCTCCCCAAAGTTCATACAGCACATATATTTCCCCAAAGTCCCCAAAGTTACATACGTGACATGCACATAGCGGCACGCACGTACGGGCAAGCGATCAAATGTTTGGAAGCGTACTCACGGTACCGTGTCTGCGTATCCAACTCAAAGTCCTCCTGGTAAGACTCTCTGTTGTCCCAGTTCTCCACAGGCCAATGGTAAAGATTGACTGTCATCTTCCGGGAATGTAAACAATGAAACACCGGCCGTGTTTGTGTTGCTAAAGTCGGCCGCAATACACCGCTTCCCACCTACAGCTTTCTTCTTTGCTGTCTCCATTGTTCATTGAACAAATTGCACAAGATTCACCAACACAGATGTCCAGAATACTGTGGAATTTTGCGATGAAAACAGACGACTTAATAGCTGGCCACCATGCTGTCTAAAAATGTCCTCTACAATCCGCGACGTCACGCGCTGACGTCATCATACCGAGACGTTTTCAGCAGGATATGTCGCGCGAAATTTAAAATTGCACTTTAGTAAGCTAACCCGGCCGTATTGGCATGTGTTGCAATGTTAAGATTTCATCATTGATATATAAACTATCAGACTGTGTGGTCGGTAGTACTGGGTTTCAGTAGGCCTTTAATATTTGGGCCAAAACCTTTGTTAAACGTGACAAGAAATGCATCTCAATTTCATTGAATTTAATTCCACTTCCCGTGATTCCAATTCCAATCCAACATCCTCTAGTTGGGAGTCAATTCTATTCAAATTCCATTCTTCAAATTATTTGAACTGAAATTCCAAGTTTGGAATTTTGCACAAGGATCTTCAGCTCTCACCGTAGCGGTTTGGGGCAGAGTGTGAAGCGACTGGGATGAGAATCGGCACCTCCGAGTCCGAGTCCATGTTTCTTGCCCGGAAAAGGGTGGAGTGCCATCTCCGGGTTGGGGAGGAGACCCTGCCCCAAGTTTAGGAGTTCAAGCACCTCGGAGTCTTGTTAACGAGTGAGGGAAGAGTGGATCGTGAAGTGGACAGGCGAATAGGTACGGCGTCCGCATTAATACAGACACTTGTGGTAAAGAAGGCAAAGCTCTCGATTTACCGGTCGATCTACGTTCCCATTCTCACCTATGGTCGTGAGCTTTGTTAAAGCTAAAGTTAAAGTACCCATGATTGTCACACACAAACTAGGTGTGGCGAAATTATTCTCTGCATCCATCGCCCTTGATCACCCCCTAGGAGGTGAGGGGAGCAGTGAGCAGCAGCGGTGGCCGCGCCCGGGAATCATTTGAGTTATGACCGATAGGACAAGAATGCCCTCCCGGTAACAGTTAGAGATGCCACCTCAGTAGAAGCATTTAAGTCCCATCTCAGGGGCACAGGTCCGGTGGCCATGGATGAAGTGCTGGCTGTACAGAGTCGGGACCCGGGGTGGACCGCTCGCCTGTGCATCGGTTGGGGACATCTCTGCACTGCTGATCTGTCTCCGCTTGGGATTGTCTCCTGCTGGCCCCACTATGGACTGGACTCTCACTATTATGTTAGATCCACTAAGGACTGGACTCTCACTATTATGTTGGATCCACTATGGACTGGACTCGCACTATTATGTTAGATCCACTATGGACTGGACACTCACTATTATGTTAGATCCACTAAGGACTGGACTCTCACTATTATGTTGGATCCACTATGGACTGGACTCGCACTATTATGTTAGATCCACTATGGACTGGACTCTCACTATTATGTTAGATCCACTATGGACTGGACTCTCATTATTATGCTAGATCCACTATGGACTGGACTCTCACTATTATGTTAGATCCACAATGGACTGGACTCTCACTATTACAGTATGTTAGATCCACTATGGACTGGACTCTCACTATTATGTTAGATCCACTATGGACTGGACTCTCACTATTATGTTAGATCCACAATGGACTGGACTCTCACTATTATGTTAGATCCACTATGGACTGGACTCTCACTATTATGTTAGATCCACTATGGACTGGACTCTCTCACTATTATGTTAGATCCACTATGGACTGGACTCGCACTATTATGTTAGATCCACTATGGACTGGACTCTCACTGTTATGTTAGATCCACTATGGACTGGACTCTCACTATTATGTTAGATCCACTATGGACTGGACTCTCTCACTATTATGTTAGATCCACTATGAACTGGACTCTCACTATTATGTTAGATCCACTATGGACTGGACTCTCACTATTATGTTGGATCCACTATGGACTGGACTCTCACTATTATGTTAGATCCACTATGGACTGGACTCTCACTATTAGGTTAGATCCACTATGGACTGGACTCTCACTATTATGTTGGATCCACTATGGACTGGACTCTCACTATTATGTTAGATCCACAATGGACTGGACTCTCACTATTATGTTAGATCCACTATGGACTGGACTCTCACTATTATGTTAGATCCACTATGGACTGGACTCTCACTATTATGTTAGATCCACTATGGACTGGACTCTCACTATTATGTTAGATCCACTATGGACTGGACTCTCACTATTATGTTAGATCCACTATGGACTGGACTCTCTCACTATTATGTTAGATCCACTATGGACTGGACTCTCACTATTATGTTAGATCCACCATGGACTGGACTCTCTCACTATTATGTTAGATCCACTATGGACTGGACTCTCACTATTATGTTAGATCCACTATGGACTGAACTCTCACTATTATGTTAGATCCACTATGGACTGGACTCTCACTATTATGTTAGATCCACTATGGACTGGACTCTCACTATTATGTTAGATCCACTATGGACTGGACTCTCACTATTATGTTGGATCCACTAAGGACTGGACTCTCACTATTATGTTAGATCCACTATGGACTGGACTCACACTATTATGTTAGATCCACTATGGATTGGACTCTCACTATTATGTTAGATCCACTATGGACTGGACTCTCACTATTATGTTAGATCCACTATGGACTGGACTCTCACTATTATGTTAGATCCACTATGGACTGGACTCTCACTATTATGTTAGATCCACTATGGACTGGACTCTCACTATTATGTTAGATCCACTATGGACTGGACTCTCACTATTATGTTAGATCCACTATGGACTGGACTCTCACTATTATGTTAGATCCACTATGGACTGGAATTTCACAATATTATGCTAGACCCACTCGACGTCCATTGTGCAGCCCTTTGAGACACTTGTGATTTAGGGCTATATAAATAAACATTGATTGATCGATTGATCATGGGTACTAGCAACCGAAATTAGTTTTCTCCGTCGGGTGGCGGGGCTCTCCCTTAGAGATAGGGTGAGAAGCTCAAAGTAAAGCCGCTGCTCCTCCACATCGAGTATAGCCAGATGAGGTGGTTTGGCCATCTGATCTGGGCCTACCAAACGCCTCCCTGGGGATGTGTTTAGGGCCCATCCGACCAGTAAGAGGCCACGGGTAAGACCCAGGATTTGTTGGGGAGACTATGTCCCCCAGCTGGCCTGGAAACGAGCTGGACGAAGTGGTTGGGGAGAGGGAAGTCTGGGCTTTTCTGCTTAGGCTGCTGCCCCCGTGACCTGGCCTCGTTGGATGGATGGATGGATGAATAAAGCTGTGCCTGGCACAAATGCCAGCTTATGAACTCTACTTAAGATCTCTGTGCAGCTACCCTCAGACAGACTCATACCCCAAATCCCCTCCCAAAGTGTCTTCATTGAAGTCAGAGACTCAGGGCATAAAAGAATCATTTGGTTCCAAATACGTGTTATTGATCCTTGTAAAGTCGGAAGCGGTGTCAAAAACAGATCTAAAACTGTGTCAGTCGATAAATCTGGTGTCCTACAGAAAGCATTAAGAACAAAACTGCGGATCTGTGGATATCGAAAAAAGTGTTGCTTATGGAGTGAAAATGTATTACAAAGTTGCTGAAGAGAGGCAAAAGTGCGGTCAATGTATAAATCTTTAATGTTGTCGATCCCCTGACTTGACCATCTTAAAAAGGCACTATCGACAAGAGAGGGAGGAAAGGCATGATTAGCAGTGATGGGTTGAAGATTAGAAATAGTCTGTAAACCAAAATAGTGCTTGAACTAGACTCAAATTCTGAATGAGGTTTTTACGATTGGATTTTTCGTAAAAGCGGACGTAGAAGAGTGGATAGGAGAGTAAACCAGAGCCCTAAGAGATACCGGCTTAGTTGAGTTAGCCTCCATAACGGCGGGGGATCAAATGCTTCAAATTGAAGCCAACATTTATGAATTCTAATGTTGGTCGCCCAGTAATAAAACCTTAAGTTTGGTAGTGCCAATCCTCCTGCTGATTTTGGTCTCTGCAAATATTGTTATGAGTCTTTTTATTCCAAATGCAATCACAAAAGTGATATTTTTACTTTGATTTTTTCCCCTGACTTTACTACCTTTATGATCAACTTTTTTCTGGACTGAATGAAAGCTCTTTTCTATCTCTCTAGTTGAACGACTGGAAGACCCAAGAACTGAACAGAATACGACATTTTCCGCTCAAACTCGACACTCACTCTCACTTCTTTTAATGAAAAAGAAAAACGGAACGTGACGTCATATGCAACCAAGCAATAGGTAGCGATGATCCAGAACATTATGTTTTTGAGCCTGAATATACGGAGGATGCTCTACAAGACAAAAATGTATTTAAATATAACTCCTTCGCATAGCGAAACAAAGATTGTGGATGACTGACAAGAGGCTTACTCTGTTCATGTAATTCTACTGTTGAATAAACACACTCAAGTGCTGACAGTGATGCACAGAGTGAGACCTCTCGTATCCACTTTGAAAGCTAGAGACGGAGAAAAGAAACACATGGACATAGCAATTTAGCGATGACTTAATGTCAATCGGTCCCGGCCTAAAATTGTATGAATTTTTTGAATGCCTCCTTACATTGAGTTTAATGCTTTTTAATGCCATTTAAAGCCTTAATTTTCGCAAAATCTATTTGATGACTTTTAAGGCTTTTTAATGACTTTTAAGGCTTTTTAATGACCCGCGGAAACCCTGACACTAGGGTTGGGCGATATATCGATATACCCGTCTCTGTGCGATATATCCATCCATCCATCCATCTTCAACCGCTTATCCGGAATCGGGTCGCAGGGGCGACAGCTCCAGCAGAGACCCCCAGACTTCCCTCTTCAGAGCAACATTAGCAACTTCCTCCTGGGGAATCCCGAAGCGTTCCCAGGCCAGAGAGGAGATGTAATCCCCCCATCTGGTCCTTGGCCTGCCACGGGGTCTCCTCCCAGTGGGACGTACAACGAGGACCTCTCGCGGGAGACGCTCGTGAGGCATCCGCACGAGATGCCCGAACCACCTAAGCTGGCTACTTTCCAAGCGATCCGCGATCTTATTCTTTCGGTCATGACCCACACTTCATGACCATAGGTGAGAGTAGGAATGGAGATAGCTCGGTAGACCGAGAGCTTTGCCTTCAACAGATCTGTGCGATATAGAAAAGGACTATATCGTGATATTCGAGTATATGTTCTCACACAGTTGCTTTTAGCTGCGGGCATTACACTGCAGGCTCTTCTCACTCTTTCCTGTCTCTCCTTCTCACAGATACATAGAACAAGCGCACCTTCTTACATACGTCACATACGTATACGCCCTCGCGGAGCAGAGAGGTAGCGGCATGGGTAACGTTGGCTGCGGTGCGAGTGGTAATACGAGAGAAAGAAGGTGCGAATCTGGTAACAAATGAAGGAAGAATTAATTCCCAAGAAAAACAGCACGGGGTCCATCGTCTGGCGGTGGTTTGGCTTCAAGTGGGAATATGTCGAACAGACAAAAAGTAGCATTACTGCTATTGTGTAGCATCATTTGAAAAGTCACCCGCTAGAGAATGAAGAGTGCTTGAAACGCCGCATGTCAACGTCTCCGTTCGGTGCCACACCAACAAAATGCCGAGGCAACCATTTCCACATCAACACCGTACGAAAAAATTAGTCAACAACAAAAGGAGATAACGTCTGCAGGAACCTACCACATAGCGAAGGACATACACTATTTGATTTCCTATTATGCAGCTCATTTTTATTTGACACTTATTGAAATATCTTGTGTGACATCATGCACAAAAGTGCACTTTATTTGTTTTAAACTATTGTAGTGGCGTTCTGTACAAAAAGTGCACTTTAATTTAGTGTTATTTTGATATGTCATCTTAGTGACATCATGCACAAAAGTGCACTCATAGCTTGTTTTAAAGGGGAACATTATCACAATCTCAGAAGGGTTAAAACCATTAAAAATCAGTTCCCAGTGGCTTATTTTATTTTTTTTATTTTTTTTCAAAATTTTACCCATCACGCAATATCCCTAAAAAAGCTTCAAAGTGCCTGATTTTAACCATCGTTATATACACTTGTCCATTTTCCTGTGACGTCACACAGTGATGCCAATACAAACAAACATGGCGGATAGAACAGCAAGGTATAGCGACATTAGCTCGGATTCAGACTCGGATTTCAGCGGTTTAAGCGATTCAACAGATTACGCATGTATTGAAACGGATGGTTGTAGTGTGGAGGCAGGTAGCGAAAACGAAATTGAAGAAGAAACTGAAGCTATTGAGCCATATCGGTTTGAACCGTATGCAAGCGAAACCGACGAAAACGACACGACAGCCAGCGACACGGGAGAAAGCGAGGACGAATTCGGCGATCGCCTTCTAACCAACGATTGGTATGTGTTTGTTTGGCATTAAAGGAAACTAACAACTATGAACTAGGTTTACAGCATATGAAATACATTTGGCAACAACATGCACTTTGAGAGTGCAGACAGCCCATTTCAGGCGCGCTAAGAACATATATTTTTCCACGATTTCAGCACTCAGGTTAACCATACCTAAATAGACACAAAATACTGCATTACACAAGACTACCCGAATGTACTCGAATGATTGAAAAAAATAAATGTTCTTAAGCTAAATTATTGGTAAACACAGGTTATGTATAATCATTTACGTAAAACCGCGAGTAATGAATAACGTTTTCATCAATTAATATATTCTGTAGACATACCCTCATCCGCTCTTTTTTCCTGAAAGCTGATCTGTCCAGTTTTGGAGTTGATGTCAGCATCTGCTTTGAGTGTTGCAGGATATCCACACATTCTTGCCATCTCTGTCGTAGCATAGCTTTCGTCGGTAAAGTGTGCGGAACAAACGACTGACCATTTCGTCGGCTTTCCCCACAGCCTCGTATTTTGAACAAATTTCGTCCAATTTCTTGCCACTTTCGCATCTTTGGGCCACTGGTGCAACTTGAATCCGTCCCTGTTCGTGTTGTTACACCCTCCGACAACACACCGATGAAAGTGAAAAAATGGCGGATTGCTTCCCGATGCTCCGAGAGCGAATAATAGAAAGGCGTTTAATTCACCAAAATTCACCCATTTAGAGTTCGGAAATCGGTTAAAAAAATATATGGTCTTTTTTCTGCAACATCAAGGTATATATTGACGCTTACATAGGTCTGGTGATAATGTTCCCCTTTAAAATGTCTCTGACAATTTTGCACTTTCTGTTTTGGAAATGACATGAATGTTTGTGCCACTGCTTAATAACTGTTTAATAAATACACTTTTGCTAAATTGACTTAGTTGTGATTTCTCTCTCTGCATGAAAGTTTAAAATGAGCATATATTAATGCAGTATGAAGAAGAATGTTTTAATGTAGACACATAGAATCATCATACTGCTGTGATTATATGCATCAAGTGTTCATTCAAGACTAAGGCAAAATATGGAGATATATATTGTGTATGGAGATATTGAAAAAACGCCATATTGCCCAGCCCTACCTGACACTATACGAATATTCACAAATAAATATCTTAATCCTTATTTTTATTTTTTTACCTGACGTCCCTTCAAGAGTATCACGCAGGTCCTTCCTCTCCTGCTTCAAACTGGCCAGATGGTTCCGGATCTCATGTTTCTTCTTCATCAATTCATCTTCCTTGGTCTGCAGTCGCTTGGCATCCGCCTCCACGCGCTTTTTGCCGTATTTGACCTGCTCTGTCCCTGGAAGACAAGTGAAGACACGGAAAAATTAATCGATTAAGTCGACAAATGGCCCAAGCTTTAATTGAGTGTTCACTTGTCATATACAGTAGTAGTGGCAAGCCAAAGGAACAGTTTACACTTAATAAACTTTCTGCTTCATTTTTCATTGTACTGCACTTTATTCAATTACTTTTCAAAGGCTTATAAGCCAGAATTTAAATAAATGAAACAAATGTTCTCATTGTTAATTCATTTTGTCTAGCATTAAGTTGTTGAAGGTCTGTCCAATTAGAGTCATATTGTGTAAGTGATGCTTTCACTTTTCCTTAGATTTTTTTATGTGATTCACAATCCCTGGAAGCTTTCATGTACAAATCACAAAACCAGTGAAGTTGGCACGTTGTGTAATTCGTAAATAAAAACAGAATACAATGATTTGCTAATCCTTTTCAACTTATATTCAATTGAATAGACTGCAAAGACAATATACATAATGTTCGAACTGAGAAACTTAATTTTTTTTTGCAAATATTCATTAACTTACAATTAAATGGCAGCAACACACTGCAAAAAAGTTGCCAGAGGGGCATTTTAACCACCGTGTTACATGGCCTTTCCTTTTAACAACACTCAGGAAACATTTAGGAACTGTGGAGACCAATTTTTGAAACTTCTCAGGTGGAATTCTTTCCCATTCTTGCTTGATGTACAGCTTAAGTTGTTCAACAGTCCGGGGGTCTCCATTGTGGTATTTTAGGCTTCATAATGCGCCACACATTTTCAATGGGAGACAGGTCTGGACTACAGGCAGGCCAGTCTAGTACCCGCAATTTTTACTACAAAGCCACGTTGATGTAACACGTGGCTTGGCATTGTCTTGCTGAAATAAGCAGGGGCGTCTATGATAACCTTGCTTGGATGGCAACATATGTTGCTCCAAAACCTGTATGTACTTTTCAGCATTATTGGTGCCTTCACAGATGTGTAAGTTACCCATGTCTTGGGCACTAATACACCCCCATACCATCACCGATGCTGGCTTTTCAACTTTGCGCCTATAACAATCCGAATGGTTCTTTTCTTCTTTGTTCCGGAGGACACAACGTCCACAGTTTCCAAAAACAATTTGAAATGTGGACTCGTCAGACCACAGAACACTTTCACACTTTGCATCAGTCCATTTTTGATGAGCTCGGGCCCAGCGAAGTCAGGGCGTTTCTGGGTGTTGTTGATAAATAGCTTTCGCTTTGCATAGTAGAATTTTAACTTGCACTTACAGATGTAGCGACAAACTGTAGTTACTGACATTGGTTTTCTGAAGTGTTCCTGAGCCCATGTGGTGATATCCTTTACACACTGATGTCACTTTTTGATGCAGTACCGCCTGAGGGATCCAAAGTCACGGGCATTCAATTTTACTTGCAGTGATTTCTCCAGATTCTTTGAACTTTTTGATAATATTACGGACCGTAGATGGTGAAATCCCTAAATTCCTTGCAATAGCTTGTTGAGAAATGTTGTTCTTAAACTGTTGGACAATTTGCTCACGCATTTGTTGACAAAGTGGTGACCCTCGCCCCATCCTTGTTTGTGAATGACTGAGCATTTCATGGAAGCTGCTTTTATACCCAATCATGGCACCCACCTGTTCCCAATTAGCCTGTTCACCTGTGGGATGTTCCAAATAAGTGTTTGATGAGAATTCCTCAACTTTCTCAGTCTTTTTTGCCACTTGTGCCAGCTTGTTGCGGCATCAAATTCCAACTGAGCTAATATTTGCAAAAAATAACAAAGTTTTCCAGTTCGAACGTTAAGTAACTTGTCTTTGCAGTCTATTCAATTGAATATAAGTTGAAAAGGATTTGCAAATCATTGTATTCTGTTTTTATTTACCATTTACACAACGTGCCAACTTTACTGGTTTTGGGGTTTGTATACAAATATATAGCAAAATCTAGCGTATCAATGAAAAACTTTGGAATGAAAATTGGGACGGATTTAAAAATGTACAAATATTTCGGACTTAGTCATTTTAATTTAATTGATTCAACTAATCAAAGTGGGTGTGTCAGACACTTCTATGTTTGGTTTAATTGAGTAAGGAACTTTTCTTTGAAAATATATACATTCTTTCTTGCAACTATAAGCCCAAGTAAGTAAATTTGTTTTTCACAATATTGAAAGGAACATTTGTTGACAAGAAAAATTTCAGATGTATTAAAATGTAATTTGTAGCCCGAAAAATGTCCAAAATGGTTTAGTAAGGACGACAAGGCGGGTAGTTAAGTATCTGGATATTAAATAAAACTCAAAAAGTCATCTGCATATGGAACCACTTTGTGTTCCACTCTATTCCTCCATGTACCAATAATACTTCCGCAGCTGCAGAACACATTCGCCAAAAGGTCCATGGTTAAGTCAAACAGTAAGGGGCTGAGAGGGAAACGTTGTCTGGCTCCTCGGTGCAGAATAAAGGGTTGTGATGTCTGCGAGTTGGTGAGGACTGAAGCGATAAGGTTTACATATCGTACAAACCCCGTTTCCATATGAGTTGGGAAATTGTGTTAGATGTAAATATAAACGGAATACAATGATTTGCAAATCATTGTCAACCCATATTCAGTTGAATATGCTACAAAGACAACATATTTGATGTTCAAACTGATAAACCTTTTTTTTTTTGCAAATAATCATTAACTTTAGAATTTGATGCCAGCAACACGTGACAAAGAAGTTGGGAAAGGTGTCAATACATACTGATAAAGTTGAGGAATGCTCATCAAACACTTATTTGGAACATCTCACAGGTGTGCAGGCTAATTGGGAACAGGTGGGTGCCATGATTGGGTATAAAAACAGCTTCCCAAAAAATGCTCAGTCTTTCACAAGAAAGGATGGGGCGAGGTACACCCCTTTGTCCACAACTGCGTGAGCAAATAGTCAAACAGTTTAAGAACAACGTTTCTCAAAGTGCAATTGCAAGAAATTTAGGGATTTCAACATCTACGGTCCATAATATCATCAAAAGGTTCAGAGAATCTGGAGAAATCACTCCACGTAAGCGGCATGGCCGGAAACCAACATTGAATGACCGTGACCTTCGATCCCTCAGACGGCACTGTATCAAAAACCGACATCAATCTCTAAAGGATATCACCACATGGGCTCAGGAACCACTGTCACTAAATACAGTTGGTCGCTACATCTGTAAGTGCATGTTAAAGCTCTACTATGCAAAGTGAAAGCCATTTATCAACAACATCCAGAAACGCCGCCGACTTCTCTGGGCCCGAGATCATCTAAGATGGACTCATGCAAAGAGGAAAAGTGTTCTGTGGTCTGACGAGTCCACATTTCAAATTGTTTTTGGAAATATTCGACATCGTGTCATCCGGACCAAAGAGGAAGCGAACCATTCAGACTGTTATCGACGCAAAGTTGAAAAGCCAGCATCTGTGATGGTATGGGGGTGCATTAGTGCCCAAGGCATGGGTAACTTACACATCTGTGAAGGCACCATTAATGCTGAAAGGTACATACAGGTTTTGGAACAACAAGCGCCGTCTTTTTCATGGACGCCCCTGCTTATTTCAGCAAGACGATGCCAAGCCACATTCAGCACGTGATACAACAGCGTGGCTTCGTAAAAAAAGAGTGCGGGTACTTTCCTGGTCCGCCTGCAGTCCAGACCGGTCTCCCATCGAAAATGTGTGGCGCATTATGAAGCGTAAAATACGACAGCGGAGACCCTGGACTGTTGAACGACATAAAACAAGAATGGGAAAGAATTTCACTTTCAAAGCATCAACAATTAGTTTCCTCAGTTCCCAATCGTTTATTGAGTGTTGTTAAAAGAAAAGGTGATGTAACACAGTGGTGAACATGCCCTTTCCCAACTACTTTGGCATGTGTTGCAGCCATGAAATTCTAAGTTAGTTATTATTTGCAAAAAAAAAAAAAGTTTACGAGTTTGAACATCAAATATCTTGTCTTTGTAGTGCATTCAATTGAATATGGGTTGAAAAGGATTTGCAAATCATTGTATTCCGTTTATATTTACATCTAACACAATTTCCCAACTCATATGGAAACGGGGTTTGTAGTTTTATCCAGGCGATAGTCAAATGTAGACAGAATCGTGAATAAATTCTATCCAATCAAACACTTTCTTTGAATCTAGGGCGAGAATACACTCAGTGGTTCCACTGGACAGGAGGTACAAGATGGTAACTGTCAGCAAAAGAGGAACACGTTTTTGTGTGACTGTATGCGGAGTAAAACTATGACTTACGACACAGGCAAAGCCAAACTATTAATCGATTTAAACTATTATACAAACATGGGGTCTGGTTCAAATATAGAGATGAGGGTCTTTAATTTGACCTGCTGTTGTACTCTGTCTCAAAGTGTTAACATGTGCTCAATGTTTCCTTACCATTATTGCTAAGTTGTCTATTACAATTGTTGGTATATTCATTATTCCTACATTGTTGATACAAATTTATGTTACAGTGTAATAATTATTGTTACCTGTGGTAATGCCACGATGATACAACATCTGTATTATAATCCTTGAACAAAGTAACAGTGAACTCATGTGAATAATCACTGAATGGAGAACTGGGGCTGGGATTAAATAAATTATCTTCTTCCATCACGTTAGTCGGTGCACCATGTCTCGACAGGCTGAAATCACAGGGAATGTGTCCGAGTCAAAGTGAGCTATTTTGGGACACAATTATGGTGTTTTTCCCCTCTTTTCCCCGGTCCTTTTTCAAACTGCACTTCCAGGACCTGAGCGACAGGGGCTCATGCAGACACCTGTGTCCGCCTAGGTGGCACTGTTCCGGACACATTTTTTACCTTTTCCTGTATGAATGAAATCCTGGAACTGATTCCACCCAGGTACTCGGGGCTTCCAGGACTTGAGCGACAGGGGCTCGGTCCGGAGCGCGTGTCCGGGCAAAACCGGACAATCATGCATTACATACTATACATTACCTTTTGCACTATATTAATTTATATTATTATGCGTTGCCAACTCTGTACTTTTTATGTCATTGCCTGAAATAAATAAATAAATGAAAAAAAAAAGAAAATTAATGAAGACAGTTTTTTTCCTCCAATTTTTGGTCCAAAACGTAAAGCCAGAATTTTTGTGTCAACATTCTGTAGTGAAAGTGGCTTTTACCTCTGTTGGGTCCTTATACCCCTAATATTTTTAATATATGATCAAAAAAATGTGTTCAGTTTCTTACATCTTAATGTATTGTTCCTTACTTGAGGTGTTGCGTTTTAGAGATGCAGTCCCATTCACGTCGGTAAGTCCGTTCTTCTTTTGCAGATTTTTTGGATCAGCCTTTTGTTTGGATGCTGAGCTGTTGGACGTGGTTCCTTTTTTCCCCTTCAGCTAATTGGAAGACAGTTTTAGTCAATACAAACTGATAAGAACACAACTAATCTAGCATTATTTGTGCCCAGTCAGGGTATTTTAGTCACCTTAGTAACAGGTTGCATTTTAGTATGAGTTAGAATCTTAGAGGAGACGTTAGAAACAGGTGTTTGGTAGTGACTTATAGCAGTTTTGGTGGTAGAAGAAGAATGGGCGAGAGAAGAGGGCTTTTTTGAGACCGCGTTCTCGTACAGTGGTTCTTGTAGCAGGCACTCTCCTGTGCTGGGACTGGACGACTGCATGTCAGGAGACGAAAAGGAAGAAGAAAAGACGCAGCAAAAATGTAAGAAGCAATAAGATGTTAGTTGCGCTAAATTGTGACAAGCAATGAGTGGTTAGTATTTACAAATAGAGATTTATGGAGGTTCATTTGTGGGGGTTTTTTGTTTGTTTTTTACATCACATTTGCTGACAATTACATTGAAAAACATTCTGTGTTTAAAATTAAGTGTACCGGTACAAAAATTCAGGGTAAAACAAAATGATTGTATAAACATTCTGTAAAAAGGCTTTGGAATTGTTGAAAAATCATGTTAGTAGTGTAATGCATTGTTTAGGCCAATTGACATTCAATTCAGACATTTTCAGGACATATGCACCTCTAAAGTGGCACAAAAAAAGGTAGAAAGGATCAAAGTAGGATTGTAAACGATATATGGTTACGTAGGTAATGTACGTAGATACATATAGTTTAGGATGAAGCACGGTAGGGATGAAAACAATATACAATATGCAGTGACGTGCAGTCACTAGAGGCAGGTGAGGCGGCGCCTCACCTGCCATCATGGAAAGAAAAAAAATGTAAAAAGAATTTTTTTTTATTAAATTGTTACATGTATCCAGTGATTATACTATAAAGTTATTTTCCATTTAACTTCACCCGTTTTAGGTTATTTTTATTTAAAATCGCTGAATTTTCACATTTGACGTTCAAATACTGAGAAGAGACGGTGCGGTGAACAGCAGCCAGTCGAGGCACGTCACTCAGTGCCTCAACATGGATTGCGGACTCGGCTAACTGCTGGCCTGCTGTGCAGTGAGACTGTATTGCTATATGAACTATATTATACATTTCCATAGTTTAGTTAGCTGAGGTATATAATGTACAGTGTATTTTGTCAACAACTGTATGTGTGTAAAGTATTTCTTGTGCTGAGCGATCATAAAACGGCTGCAAAAGACGCACTGGCTGAGGCTCGCCTCCTGCACCCCCGCCGTAGAATGCACGGCACCTGCAGACTGCAGGTGTACCTAATTCACAACTCCTCCAACACGAACATTATTGTTTTTGCACTTTTTGGCTTCTTATTAAATAACTTTTGTAACCTATTTTTATAGGCTTTCCTCTTTGTGATGTTAAGTTCCTGTTATGCGCTGTTATACAGTATATGCCTTGAGCTCTTATTTTGAAGGCGCTAAGAGCGGAATTTTGACACGTTGGAGTGGAGCGGAAGTTTTTGAAAGAAGGTAAATAAAGTGGTCCTCGTGTAAACTGGAGCCTCTGTGTTTGTTATTTTGTAGTTTCATACAGTATAGGCGACATTTATAAACCCTCGGTTACACTTTTTTAAATAGATTCAATCTTGCACGTGGAAAGTTTAAGTGAGGGCTTTAGTTGATATAACACTCCCGTCGGAGGATTCATTAATCAGCACAACAGCGGCGCATTTATAAGTAAAGGTAAGACCATAATAATGTTTTTTTATTAAATGTGCTTTTTTTGTGTGCTACAGTTTGTATGTGTAAAGTTAAAGTTAAGTTAAAGTACCAATGATTGTCACACACACACTAGGTGTGGTGAAATTTGTCCTCTGCATTTGACCCATCCCCTTGTTCACCCCCTGGGAGGTATATATATATATATATATATATATATATATCTCTGCTACCCAAAATTGTACAACAATTCTTCTCAACAAAAGAGGAGGAATACAACCTTAGTGAAAAATGTAATTTAAAACTAGAAATGTCCGATATTGTCCAACTCTTAATTACCGATTCTGATATCAACCGATACTGATATATACAGTCGTGGAATTCACACATTATTATGCCTAATTTTGTTGCGATGCCCCGCTGGATGCATTAAACAATGTAACAAGGTTTTCCAAAATAAAAAAACTCAAGTTATGGAAAAAAGTGCCAACATGGCACTGCCATATTTATTATTGAAGTCACAAAGTGCATTATTTTTTTTAACATGCCTCAAAACAGCAGCTTGGAATTTGGGACATGCTCTCCCTGAGAGAGCATGAGGAGGTTGAGGTGGGGGGTTAGGGGGGCGGGGTTGAGGTGGTGGTGGTGGGAGGGTGTATGTTGTAGCGTCCCGGAAGAGTTAGTGCTGCAAGGGGTTCTGGGTATTTGTTCTGTTGTGTTTATGTTGTGTTACGGTGCGGATGTTCTCCCGAAATGTGTTTGTCATTCTTGTTTGGTGTGGGTTCACAGTGTGGCGCATATTTGTAACATTGTTAAAGTTGTTTATACGGCCACCCTCAGTGTGACCTGTATGGCTGTTGACCAAGTATGCAGGGCATTCACTTGTGTGTGTGAAAAGCCGTAGATATTATGTGATTGGGCCGGCACGCAAAGGCAGTGCCTTTAAGGTTTATTGGCGCTCTGTACTTCTCCCTACGTCCGTGTACACAGCGGCGTTTTAAAAAGACATTTACTTTTTGAACGCGATACCGATAATTTCCGATATCACATTTTAAAGCATTTATCGGCTGATAATATCTCTATTTAAAACACTTGTCTGCATGTACAACCCTTAAAATCTTTAGCACATCAGTATGTGGTGTTAAATTATAGAATGGATTATGCGAAAAAATCAAACAATGTACTAATGTGTTCCAGTTTAAGAAACTTTTCAAACTTAGAGTGTTTACAAAGTATGAAGAAGAAGAATCTCAATTAACATTTTGATCCTTATCAAAAAATGAGATAATCCTAATAATCTCATGATAACAACTATAAATTACTCAACAATTTATTTATGAAAATTGTATTTGTTGTTTAAAGTAAAAGTACCAATGATTGTCACACACACACTAGGTGTGGCGAAATTATTCTCTGCATTTGACCCATCACCCTTGATCACCCCCTGGGAGGTGAGGGGAGCAGTGGGCAGCAGTGGTGGCCGCGCCCAGGAATCATTTTTGGTGATTTAACCCCCAATTCCAACCCTTGATGCTGAGTGCCAAGCAGGGAGGTAATGGGTCCCATTTTTATAGTCTTTGGTATGACTTGGCCGGGGTTTGTTATGTTTTGAACAATTATTTACTCACTCAATGTTTATTCATACATTTTTTATCTACCGTATTTTTCGGAGTATAAGTCGCACCGGAGTATAAGTCGCACTGGCCTAAAATGCATAATAAAGAAGGAAAAAGACATACATAAGTCGCACTGGAGTATAGGTCGCATTTTTGGGGGAATGTCTTTTGATAAAACCCAACACCAAGAATAGACATTTGAAAGGCAATTTAAAATAAATAAATAATAGTGAACAACAGGCTGAATAAGTGTACGTTATAAATAACCAACTGAGAACGTGCCTGGTATGTTAACGTAACATATTATGGTAAGAGTCATTCAAATAACTATAACATATAGAACATGCTATACGTTTACCAAACAATCTGTCACTCCTAATCGCTAAATCCCATGAAATCTTATACGTCTAGTCTCTTACGTGAATGAGCTAAATAATATTATTTGATATTTTACGGTGATGTGTTAATAATTTCACACATAAGTCGCTCCTGAGTATAAGTCGCACCCCCGGCCAAACTATGGAAAAAACTGCGACTTATAGTCCGAAAAATACGGTAATTACGTTTATCTTCTTCCGTTTTAATTTGTAAAGATTTTAGAGTGTTTTTTTGTAATGAGGAATTACATTAATGAGTCTTGTACCGGTATTCATGTTAGTGTTTAAGGTAGCTAGCAATTAGCACACAAGCTGCTGTGTAACCAATCCCGATTTTACAATCATTAAAATTTGAAACGGTAATACTAACCGCCAGGAATTTTACCGCTGTTTATCATTAATACGAGTAATCATTATATCCCTACGAGGGAGCCTACAAAGGTTGCATATTAGTAGGGAAGAAACATAGTTGAGATTAAAATAATATACAATAGAGGTAGGATATGTTGTAGGGATGAAATAAAGTAGGAATAAAAAAATGATCTGTGGTTACATATGTAGGATACCATGGTAGCATTCATAGTTGAATTGAAAGCAAGTGAAAACAGTGCTCGTGCTTGAGAAACCTTCCTTACCATTCCGTCGATCGGCACGTCATCATAGTGCAGAGCCGTGCCGCTGGGACAGGCATAGCTGCTGACTGGGTTGTCCAAGTACGGGTTAGGGGAGATGGCGCGCTTACTGGTGAAACTATAAGATACATTTAGTTAGCAACAGACAGCGTGTCGTGGTGTTTACAGAGTGTATACCACCATAGGGACTGCTTGGCCAGCTGGATGACGTTAGCGGTGGTCTCCACGTCGATGTAGTCGTAATGCAACGTGGCCGGGTCAGTGGTGGAGCCGGTCTCAGCCAATAGGACGCCGAGCCAACGACCCATAGTTTCAGACGAGGACGCCTGAGAGGAAAATGTTAGACTTGATAGCGTAGCAAACCAATATACAAAGTTAGGGCTGTAACTAGAGATGTCCGGTAATGGCTTTTTTGCCGATATTCCGATATTGTCCAACTCCTAATTATTGATTCCGATATATACAGTCGTGGAATTAACACATTATTATGCCTAATTTTGTTGTGATGCCCCGCTGGATGCATTAAACAATGTAACTTTACCATGAATTGATTAACGTGGACCCCGACTTAAACAAGTTGAAAAACTTATTCGGGTGTTACCATTTAGTGGTCAATTGTACGGAATATGTACTGTGCAATCTACTAATACAAGTTTCAATCAATCAATCAATCAAAAACAAGGTTTTCCTAAATAAGAGAACAACTTCAACTCAAGTTATGGAAAAAAATGCCAACATGGCACTGCCATATTTATTATTGAAGTCACAAAGTGCATTTTTTTTTTTTAAACATGCCTCAAAACAGCAGCTTGGAATTTGGGACATGCTCTCCCTGAGATAATCCTGATACCCACTACAACTATGGGAAATACTATACTTTGACTTTCACAAAGTGCATTTTTTATTTTTTTTAAACATGCCTCAAAACAGCTACAAAAACAATGAAGGCACACAGCTTCAGTCCAGAGTAGGAATGTCCGATAATGGCTTTTTGCCGATATCCGATATTTCGATATTGTCCAACTCTTTAATTACCGATACCGATATCAACCGATATATACAGTCGTGGAATTAACACATTATTATGCCTGATTTGGACAACCAGGTATGGTGAAGATAAGGTACTTTTAAAAAAAGTTTATAAAATAAAATAAGATAAATAAATTAAAAACATTTTCTTGAATAAAAAAGAAAGTAAAACAATATAAAAACAGTTACATAGAAACTAGTAATTAATGAAAATGAGCAAAATTAACTGTTAAAGGTTAGTACTATTAGTGGACCAGCAGCACGCACAATCATGTGTGCTTACGGACTGTATCCCTTGCAGACTGTATTGATATATATATTGATATATAATGTAGGAACCAGAATATTAATAACAGAAAGAAACAACCCTTTTGTGTGAATGAGTGTGAATGGGGGAGGGAGGTTTTTTGGGTTGGTGCACTAATTGTAAGTGTATCTTGTGTTTTTTATGTTGATTTAATAAAATTAAAAAATTAAAAAATTAAAAACCTGATACAGATAATAAAAAAAACGATACCGACAATTTCCGATATTACATTTTAACGCATTTATCGGCCGATAACATCGGCAGGCCGATATTATCGGACATCTCTAGTCCAGAGTATACTAGAGCACACTTGCCAACCTTGAGACTTACGAATTTGAGATGGGGGGGTGAGTTAGTGCTGCAAGGGGTTCTGGGTATTTGTTCTGTTGTGTTTATGTTGTGTTACGGTGCGGATGTTGTGTTTGTCATTCTTGTTTGGTGTGGGTTCACAGTGTGGCGCATATTTGTAACAGTGTTGAAAGTTGTTTATACGGCCACCCTCAGTGTGACCTGTATGGCTGTTGACCAAGTATGCATGGCATTCACTTATGTGTGTGTAAAAGCTGCATATATTATGTGACTGGGCCGGCACGTGACGACAGGTTGTAGAGGACACTAAAGGCAGTGCCTTTAAGGCACGCCCCCAATATTGTTGTCCGGGTGGACATCGGGAGAAATTCGGGAGAATGGTTGCCCCGGGAGATTTTTGGGAGGGGCACTGAAATTCGGGAGTCTACCGGGAAAATCAGGAGGTTGAAACCGATACCGATAATTTCCGATATTACATTTTAAAGCATTTATCGGCCGATAATATCGGCAGGCCGATATTATCGGACATCTCTAGCTGTAACAGTACATATTCTTGTTTATAGTCCATATTTTTAGGGCTGTCAAAAAAGCGAGTTGACTCGTTTACTTAGTCATGCAAAATGGATGGATGGAAGTTTTTTGGCGCATCATGGCAAGCCACACCTCTCTGTTATGACGCTGACAAAAGCATAGCAGACAAGATGAGCAAGTTGGCCCCATGGATGAATTTTGAAACAAAAACAACAATGGCGGAACAGTCAAAGAAAAAGTCAAACTAGAGGGAGTTTCACCAAAGCTGTAAGTACCATGCCAACGCTGTTTTAAAAGTGCACTGGACGAGCACGTGGCGTTGTGATGACTTCTTTACAGATACAGTCAAAAATAGTCTTTATTGTAACAAAAGGGAAGCTCAGTATTATCTCATGTTCCTTATCCAGTGTTGGCGTTAACGCACTTTTTGTGTCTTTTTACGCATTGAAATCAGAAAGGATGCGCATTTCCAGTTGTTCGCGTCCATGGGATGCAGATTTTATTTTATTTTTTTACCGACCCTGCCTTCTTCGGGTCAAAACGTTTCTTATTTTCATCGATTATCGCTTTCCGCCAGTGTTTTGTTTAGTTTATATTTGCCGGGTAAAATTTCCGTCCCTGTTTATTGCGTTTTTATCGGTCGTAAATTTTGAATAGCCGAAAGTTTTATCAATCACAAATAGAGCTGTCCGATAATGGCTTTTTTGCCGATATCCGATATTCCGATATTGTCCAACTCTTAATTACCGATTCCGATATCAACCGATACCGATCTATACAGTCGTGGGATTAACACATTATTATGCCTAATTTTGTTGTGATGCCCCGCTGGATGTATTAAACAATGTAACAAGGTTTTCCAAAATAAATCAACTCAAGTTATGGAATAAAATGGCAAAATGGCACTGCCATATTTATTATTGAAGTCACAAAGCGCATTATTTTTTTTAACATGCCTCAAAACAGCAGCTTGGAATGTGGGACATGCTCTCCCTGAGAGAGCATGAGGAGGTTGAGGTGGTGGTGGTGGTGGTGGTAGTGGTGGTGGGGCGTTAGGGGGGGGGGGGGGGGGGGGGGTGTATATTGTAGCGTCCCGGAAGAGTTAGTGCTGCAAGGGGTTCTGGGTATTTGTTCTGTTGTGTTACGGTGCGGATGTTCTCCCGAAATGTGTTTGTCATCCTTGTTTGGTGTGGGTTCACAGTGTGGCGCATATTTGTAACAGTGTTAAAGTTGTTTATACGGCCACCCTCAGTGTGACCTGTATGGCTGTTGATGAAGAATGCCTTGCATTCACTTGTGTGTGTGAAAAGCCGTAGATATTATGTGATCGGGCCGGCACGCAAAGGCAGTGCCTTTAAGGTTTATTGGCGCTCTGTACTTCTCCCTACGTCCGTGTACACAGCGGCGTTTTAAAAAGTCATACATTTTTACTTTTTGAAACCGATATCGATCATTTTGAAACCGATACCGATAATTTACGATATTACATTTTAAAGCATTTATCGGCCGATAATATAGGCAGTCCGATATTATTGGGCATCCCTAATCACAAATACTGCCTCAGTTTGCACTCTGACAACTTTACCGCGAGGGGCTGTCAAAAGAAAGACTTCATGGTAAACACTAAGGTGAGTGTAAAGTCAACCTTTTTTAACTTCATCCTGTGCCATGGCTCCAGTAAATGACTTGTTTGAGTCTTTGTGAGTCCATGGAAACTTCACTTTTATCTCCCGCTGTATCGACATCGTTCGAGGATGGAGACATGCTAGCCGTTAGCTTCAAGCTAACCAGCACCCGACCAGACTACTCCACCCCAAAAGCATACTTTGCAGGTCAACAAACGGGGCAAATATGTGCCTTTTGAAGTGTTAATATGCGAGGAGTGTTCAAAACGAGTCTCATGGCAAGTTAGCAAGTGTCGCTCGCATCCCTGACAATGACGTCATCACCGTCATTGTTTAATGAAGCAGAGATGCTGACTGTGCGCGCATGCATCGCCAGGCTCTGCTTTTTATCTATAGACTTGTCAGATTTAATTTTTTATTATCTACAGCAGGGGTGTCAAAAGTGTGGCCCGGAGGCCATTTGCGGCCCACAGCTAATGTTTTAAAGGCCCACGGCACATCCTAAAAATACTATTAAAATAAACAAAAACATATCAAAAGTGGGAAGAAAAAGCTTACAAGTGAAATGTAATTTAGAAAAAGTTGCAATGTTGACTAATAAAACAAAGTAGATTTTTTTCTTTAAAACTGTCAATGCTCAAAACATAATATTGAATCAAAATCAATGTTATTATGAATTATTGACCTATCCAAGGCTCCGATTACATCACATCAAATATTCCACTTTGAAAAAAATTTTTTGGTGCAAAATCTTGCCATAAAAAAACATAGTTTTCTTTGACAAAAATGGCAGAAAACAAACAAACAAAAAAACAACATAACCCCCCCCGCCAAAAAAAAACTTAGAATTGACGGCTAAATCTGAAGCAGTTTCATGCTTCACATTTTGTTCCCTTACTGTAGCAAAAATTCATGAAACCTTAAACGGGAACATTATCACCAGACCTATGTAAGCATCAATATATACCTTGATGTTGCAGAAAAAAGACCATATATTTTTTTAACCGATTTCCGAACTCTAAATGGGTGAATTTTGGCGAATTAAACGCCTTTCTATTATTCGCTCTCGGAGCGATGATGTCACATCGGGAAGCAATCCGCCATTTTCTCAAACACATTACAAACACAGAGTCAAATCAGCTCTGTTATTTTCAATTTTTTCGACTGTTTTCCGTACCTTGGAGACATCATGCCTCGTCGGTGTGTTGTCGGAGGGTGTAACAACACGAACAGGGACGGATTCAAGTTGCACCAGTGGCCCAAAGATGCGAAAGTGGCAAGAAATTGGACGTTTGTTCCGCACACTTTACCGACGAAAGCTATGCTACGACAGAGATGGCAAGAATGTGTGGATATCCTGCGACACTCAAAGCAGATGCATTTCCAACGATAAAGTCAAAGAAATCTGTCGCCAGACCCCCATTGAATCTGCCGGAGTGTGTGAGCAATTCAGGGACAAAGGACCTCGGTAGCACGACAAGCAATGGCGGTAGTTTGTTCCCGCAGACGAGCGAGCTAAACCCCCTGGATGTCTTGGCTCACACCGTCCCTTATGCCACCGAAGATGATCAAGAGAAGAATATCGACCCTAGCTTCCCTGGCCTGCTGACATCAACTCCAAAACTGGACAGATCAGCTTTCAGGAAAAGAGCGCGGATGAGGGTATGTCTACAGAATATATTAATTGATGAAAATTGGGCTGTCTGCACCCTCAAAGTGCATGTTGTTGCCAAATGTATTTCATATGCTGTAAACCTAGTTCATAGTTGTTAGTTTCCTTTAATGCCAAACAAACACATACCAATCGTTGGTTCGAAGGCGATCGCCGAATTCGTCCTTGCTTTCTCCCGTGTCGCTGGCTGTCGTGTCGTTTTCGTCGGTTTCGCTTGCATACGGTTCAAACCGATATGGCTCAATAGCTTCAGTTTCTTCTTCAATTTCGTTTTCGCTACCTGCCTCCACACTACAACCATCCGTTTCAATACAAGCGTAATCTGTTGAATCGCTTAAGCCGCTGAAATCCGAGTCTGAATCCGAGCTAATGTCGCTATAGCTTGCTGTTCTATGCCCCATGTTTGTTTGTGTTGGCATCACTATGTGACGTCACAGGAAAATGGACGGGTGTATATAACGATGGTTAAAATCAGGCACTTTGAAGCTTTTTTTTAGGGATATTGCGTGATGGGTAAAATTTTGAAAAAAACTTCGAAAAATAAAATAAGCCACTGGGAACTGATTTTTAATGGTTTTAACCCTTCTGAAATTGTGATAATGTTTCCCTTTAAAACCAATGTACGTATCATTGCACCACTATACAGAATACATACCTCTAGTACGGCTACTTCCTGTCCGTTGCGGAGCAAGCGGAAGGCAAAGCGGTGTTTGTGGTCGAGGCCTGGGATGACCTCGCAGCCTCGTAGGGGCAAGGAGGCGATGTGGCTCTTCAGGTCGTCCTGGTCCTTGTGGAGGAGCAGCTGGTTGTCTTTGAGGCGGCACCAACGCTCCCGCCACCGGTTATTGGACAGCACGTTCAGGTATCCTTTGGAGGACATGGTGGTCATCATTAAATACAGCCAAGAGGAGCAATTGCGTTGATTATATAAACAGAATTACTGTTGCCTTTTGAAGTATTAATGTGCGAGGAGTGTACAAAAGGAGTCTATCGGAGAAGTGGCTGACAAGTTAGCACTTCTATGTACTCGTGGATGTGTGAGCATTTACAGTTTTGTCTATTTCTATTATAAAACATCATAATTAAATTATCCCCTCAACTCCCCCCAAAATGGATTAACTCGCTGGAATAAAAAAGACAATATAACATACATCCATAAACGTGGACACATGTGAAAAAGGCAATATATTTATCTGTACAGTAATCCATTTATTTGTTTATATATATTTATTTATTTTATATATATATTTATATACTATTTATATATAATTATTTATTTATATATGCACCTTATTGCTTTTTTATCCTGCACTACCATGAGCTTATGTAACGAAATTTCGTTCTTATCAGTGCTGTAAAGTTCAAATTCGAATGACAATAAAAAAGGAAGTCTAGTCTAAAAGGTGGCAGTTGGCATTAATAACTAGGAGGAGGAGCAACTGTATTCATTATGACATATTTAGGTGGGAAACATCACCGGGAAGGCTGAAGAGTGTGACCCCACGAGCATTTTTCTGTGCATGAGTGATTTTAGAATAGAATAGAATAGAATAGAAAGTACTTTATTGATCCCTGGGGGAAATTCAGCACCACAGTTCGCTCACAATAGACAATAAATATTATACATCATTATACACATGTGAATAATATAAATATATTACCGTATATATACAAACCCCGTTTCCATATGAGTTGGGAAATTGTGTTAGATGTAAATATAAACGGAATACTATGATTTGCAAATCATTTTCAAGCCATATTCAGTTGAATATGCTACAAAGACAACATATTTGATGTTCAAACTGATAAAGATTTTTTTTTTGTTGCAAATAATCATTAACTTTAGAATTTGATGCCAGCAACACGTGACAAAGAAGTTGGGAAAGGTGGCAATAAATACTGATAAAGTTGAGGAATGCTCATCAATCACTTATTTGGAACATCCCACAGGTGAACAGGCAAATTGGGAACAGGTGGGTGCCATGATTGGGTATAAAAGTAGATTCCATGAAATGCTCAGTCATTCACAAACAAGGATGGGGCAAGGGTCACCACTTTGTCAACAAATGCGTGAGCAAATTGTTGAACAGTTTGAGAAAAACCTTTCTCAACCAGCTATTGCAAGGAATTTAGGGATTTCACCATCTACGCTCCGTAATATCGCCAAAGGGTTCAGAGAATCTGGAGAAATCACTGCACGTAAGCAGCTAAGCCCGTGACCTTCGATCCCTCAGGCTGTACTGCATCAACAAGCGACATCAGTGTGTAAAGGGTATCACCACATGGGCTCAGGAACACTTCAGAAACCCACTGTCAGTAACTACAGTTGGACGCTACATCTGTAAGTGCAAGTTAAAACTCTCCTATGCAAGGCGAAAACCATTTATCAACAACACCCAGAAACACCGTCGGCTTCGCTGGGCCTGAGCTCATCTAAGATGGACTGATACAAAGTGGAAAAGTGTTCTGTGGTCTGACGAGTCCACATTTCAAATTGTTTTTGGAAACTGTGGACGTCGTGTCCTCCGGACCAAAGAGGAAAAGAACCATCCGGATTGTTATAGGCGCAAAGTTGAAAAGCCAGCATCTGTGATTGTATGGGGGTGTATTAGTGCCCAAGACATGGGTAACTTACACATCTGTGAAGGGGCCATTAATGCTGAAAGGTACATACAGGTTTTGGAGCAACATATGTTGCCATCCAAGCAACGTTACCATGGACGCCCCTGCTTATTTCAGCAAGACAATGCCAAGCCACGTGTTACATCAACGTGGCTTCATAGTAAAAGAGTGCGGGTACTAGACTGGCCTACCTGTAGTCCAGACCTGTCTCCCATTGAAAATGTGTGGCGCATTATGAACGGAGACCCCCGGACTGTTGAACAACTTAAGCTGTACATCAAGCAAGAATGGGAAAGAATTCCACCTGAGAAGCTTAAAAAATGTGTCTCCTCAGTTCCCAAACGTTTACTGAGTGTTGTTAAAAGGAAAGGCCATGTAACACAGTGGTGAACATGCCCTTTCCCAACTACTTTGGCACGTGTTGCAGCCATGAAATTCTAAGTTAATTATTATTTGCAAAAAAAATAAAGTTTATGAGTTTGAACATCAAATATGTTGTCTTTGTAGTGCATTCAATTGAATATGGGTTGAAAAGGATTTGCAAATCATTGTATTCCGTTTATATTTACATCTAACACAATTTCCCAACTCATATGGAAACGGGGTTTGTATATTGTACATTTAAGTACAGTCAAGAATGAACATATGCATTATACAGTCTGATGGCTGTCGGTATGAAGGACCTTCTGTGTCGTTTTGGGAGTCTGAGCCTTCCACTGAACGTGCTCATTCTCTCCGCCAGGTCCGAGTGTAGTGGGTGCATACTTGCCTACCCTCTCGAATTTTCCGGGAGACTCCCGAATTTCAGTGCCTCTCCCGAAAATCTCCCGGGACAACCATTCTCCCGAATTTCTCCCGATTTCCAGCCGGACAACTATATTGGGGGCGTGCCTTAAAGGCACTGCCTTTAATGTCCTCTCTCACCTGAAAAGGAGACTATTATTTATGTCTCCGTTATCCATAGGTTTATCTATAACCCATAAAGTAGGCAGGCACGGAGCTATTTCTCAGCGTGTGTTTATTCCAGCCGGCACGTTAATACACTGACACACAACATCCGGATTCCCATCATGCATTGCTTCAAAACTACGGCAAGTAGTAATGTCCAAAATTTCCAGCCGGACAAACAATATTGGGGGCAGGCCTTAAAGGCACTGCCTTTAGCGTCCTCTCACCTGAAAAGGAGACTATTATATATGTCTCCGTTATCCATAGGTTTATCTATAACCCATAACACGGTGGATGAATGGATATAGTCACTCATTAACGGTCAGAGAAGCACAAGGCGGCGGCAACGCAGTATTAAGGGCCACCTTGCAACCAACATCCCGTTCTCATTTGCGGATGTTTTCAACAAATCCGTGAAGGATATGTTCCCGGATTCAGAGATCGCTCGCCAGTACTCAAATGGCAGGACAAAGGCTACTCAAATAGTGAAAGGTAAGTGTTATTCTTTTTTAAGTAAGAAAGCAAGTACAGTACAGTTAATAGAACAACTGTGTATTCATTACTGTGTACTGTACTATATATATATATATATATATATATATATATATATATATATATATATATATTAGGGATGTCCGATAATGGCTTTTTGCCGATATCCGATATTGTCCAACTCTTTAATTACCGATACCGATATCAATCGATATATACAGTCGTGGAATTAACACATTATTATGCCTAATTTGGACAACCAGGTATGTTGAAGATAAGGTACTTTAAAAAAATAATAATAAAATAAAATAAGATAAATAAATTAAAAACATTTTCTTGAATAAAAAAGAAAGCAAAACAATATAAAAACAGTTACATAGAAACTAGTAATTAATGAAAATGAGTCAAATTAACTGTTAAAGGTTAGTACTATTAGTGGACCAGCAGCACGCACAATCATGTGTGCTTACGGACTGTATCCCTTGCAGACTGTATTGGAACCAGAATATTAATAACAGAAAGAAACAACCCTTTTGTGTGAATGAGTGTTAATAAAATATGATAAAAAAATAAAAAATAAAAAACCCGATACCGATAATTTCCGATATTACATTTTAACGCAGATTCGATCCCCGCTTCCGCCATCCTAGTCACTGCTGTTGTGTCCTTGGGCAAGACACTTTACCCACCTGCTCCCACTGCCACCCACACTGGTTTAAATGTAACTTAGATATTGGGTTTCACTATGTAAAGCGCTTTGAGTCACTAGAGAAAAGCGCTATATAAATATAATTCACTTCACTTCACTTACTAATTTTGGCAGTTCTTGAACTCACCGTAGTGTGGACTGTGACGCAACAGTTTGTTTAAATGTAAAATCTTCCACTCCTTTGTCTCATTTTGTCAACCAAAAGTTTTATGCTGTGCGTGAATGCACAAAGGTGAACTTTGCTGATGCCATTGACTTGTTGGCGTGCTAATCAGGCATGTTTGGTCAATGCTAACGTGCTATTTAGGCTAGCTGTATGTACATATTGCATCATTATGCCTCATTTGTAGGTATATTTGAGCTCATTTAATATCCTTTACTTGTATCCTCTTTCAAGGGGACGGCGTGGCGCAGTTGGGAGAGTGACCATGCCAGCAACCTGGTTCAATCCCCACCTTCTACCATTCTAGTCACGTCCGTTGTGTCCTTGAGCAAGACACTTCACCCTTGCTCCGGATGGGTCGTGGTTAGCGCCTTGCATGGCAGCTCCCGCCATCAGTGTGTGAATGTGTGTGTGAATGGGTGAATGTGGAAATAGTGTCAAAGCGCTTTGAGTACCTTAAAAGGTAGAAAAGCGCTATACAAGTATAACCCATTTGTATATAATTTATATTTGCATGTCTCATGACACATTATCTGTATGTAATATTGGCTGCATCTCAGATAGTTGTCTGTGTGCCATGTTGTTCCGGACCACAGCAAACATTACCTAGCTTGCCCAAGATTGTAATAAATCTCTTAAAGAAGACAGCCTGCTGTTTCTTTTAACTTGGACACACACATCTATACCTTTGGCCATTAAAAGCCAGTAATTTCCAGGAGTTATCTCACCTTCTGAGTAGCCTCTGATTTACTAATGGTTTCTAATGTTGTAAAAATGTGTAGAATAAATATTACATTTCAACATTTCTGTCAACGAAGATTTGCTTCAGCCTGCGACACATAGTCATTTTGATAGTAGGCTATTATAGCTAATATAGACACTTACATCATGTGTTGACTTCATTATAAGACTTATATAATACTTTTAAAGTCATTTTGATAGTAGGCTATTATAGCTAATATAGACACTTACATCATGTGTTGACTTCATTATAAGACTTATAAAGTCATTTTGGTAGTAGGCTATTTTAGCTAATATAGACACTTACGTCATGTGTTGTCTTCATTATAAGACTTATATAAGACTTTTAAAGTAATTTTGATAGTAGGCTATTATAGCTAATATAGACACTTACATCATGTGTTGACTTCATTATAAGACTTATAAAGTTATTTTGCTAGTAGGTTATTTTAGCTAACATAGACACTTACGTCATGTGTTGCCTTCATTATTGTCAGAGTTTGTAGGACACGAACCCCAAGATGCAGAGAAGGCGGAAGGCGTTATACGGGAAAACATGATTTAATGTTCATAAAGTAAAGGAAAAAACACAAACCAGGAACTAGGAACAGGAAACAGGATGCCAGGGAAACAAGAACTGGAAGGAAGACGAGGAACAAAAAGACAGCTGACTACAAACAGCTACAGAATATAGCTTACCGCTACCGCATCCAGCTACACTGACAACGACAAGTAGAAATGACAATGATCCAGCACTGACTGGAGGAGAAGGCTGGTTTAAATAGCAGCTGGCTGATTGACACCAGGTGTGGCCAGGTGCCAATCAGCCACAGCTGAGGGGACACAGCACTCAGGGAGACAAGTAGGAAATAAAGACAAAATAAAAGTGCTGGACAGAAAACTAAGACAAACGCAGAGAAAAAACTAAAACACAGTCAAACTGTCAGGGACAAGCCTGACAATTATAAGACTTATAAGACTTTTAAAGTCATTTTGGTAGTAGTTTATTATAGCTTATATAACTTACATCATGTGTTGACTTCATTATAAGACTTATATAAGACTTTTAAAGTAATTTTGATAGTACGCTATTATAGCTAATATAGACACTTACATCATGTGTTGACTTCATTATAAGACTTATATAAGACTTTTAAAGTAATTTTGATAGTAGGCTATTATAGCTAATATAGACACTTACATCATGTGTTGACTTCATTATAAGACTTATATAAGACTTTTAAAGTAATTTTGATAGTAGGCTATTATAGCTAATATAGACACTTACATCATGTGTTGACTTCATTATAAGACTTAGACTTTTAAAGTAATTTTGATAGTAGGCTATTATAGCTAATATAGACACTTACATCATGTGTTGACTTCATTATAAGACTTATAAAGTCATTTTGGTAGTAGGCTATTTTAGCTAATATAGACACTTACGTCATGTGTTGCTTTCATTATAAGACTTTTAAAGTCATTTTGATAGTAGGCTATTTTAGCTAATATAGACACTTACGTCATGTGTTGCCTTCATTATAAGACTTATATTTTAGACTTTGAATTTTTTGCGGCTCCAGACAGATTAGTTTTTTGTATTTTTGGCCCAATATGGCTCTTTCAACATTTTGGGTTGCCGACCCCTGTACTTACCTAAAAGAAAATATTGGGATAACTCCAAAATGAAATGACAATTTACACATTGTACATTATATTATAGCTGTTGTAGTATTTCTTGTTGAGGACGTAGCTTACCACATGATGGCACGTCTTCCTCCGCTGACGAGGTCTGCTCCTCCATGGAAGGCTTCTTTTTGCCCAGACCAATGATCTTAGTGATCTTAATTCCGGCACCCTTCCCAACTGTTCCGGTCTTTTGATCCGACTTGGAATTCTTCTTGCCTTTCCCTGGACATAATCAAAAAAACAAACAAAACCCATATTATTCCGGTCAAACTTGACAAAAAGTTTTGGTTACTGATAATATGTACCGTTATCCTTGTCCATGTGTCCGTTCTCGGGCGTTGCTTCGCCATCTGAGCTCGGCTTGTCGGATGACAATTTCTGTGAAGAAATATTACAAAATGATTAGAATATGCATGTATATAAAAGGCCACTAAAAAAGTGATGGACAAGATGGCAACAGGTGGTACTGCGACTTCATCCAACCTAAACAATCTGGGTTTCTGCGTTTCTGGCCATACAACTGCACATGTCGACGATCATTTTGCCACCTCTTGCTATCACAATGTCTTCCTGTCACTCCAACTCAGCAAGTCGGGCGGACAGCAGCGGCCATACTTGCCAACCCTCCCGGATTTTCCGGGAGACTCCCGAAATTCAGCGCCTTTCCCGAAAACCTCCCGGGACAAATTTTCTCCGGAAAATCTCCCGAAATTCATGCGGACCTGAGTGACGTGTCGACAGCCTGTTTTCACGTCCGCTTTCCCACAATATAAACAGCGTGCCTGCCCAATCACTTTACAACTGTAGAATGATGGAGGGCGAGTTCTTGGTTTCTTATGTGGGTTTATTGTTAGGCAGTTTCATTAACGTCCTCCCAGCGTGGCAACAACACACAACAGTCACGTTTTCGTCTACCATAAAGCAGTTCGTCTGCCGTAAACAGCAATGTTGTGACACTCTTAAACAGGACAATACTGCCATCTACTGTACATGCATATGTGACAATAACATCTAGGGCTTTTAGAGAGTGCTGTGCACAACTGCGCACACAACAAGGAGACGAAGCAGAATCCATCATCAGAAAGGGTGTTCAGCATGGTTAGAAAAATAGTGACAGAGAATAGAACAAGGATGGACAATTCAACAATTAACTCAACAATGAGTAGATGAGTGTTATGTGTGTGTATATGTGTAAATAAATGAACACTGAAATTCAAGTATTTGTATGTATATATATATATATATATATATATATAGCTAGAATTCACTGAAAGTCAAGTATTTCTTATATATATATATATATATATATATATATATATATATATATATATATATATATATATGAAATACTTGACTTGGTGAATTCTAGCTGTAAATATACTCCTCCCCTCTTAACCACGCCCCCCCCCCCCCCTCCCCACCCCCCCGAAATCGGAGGTCTCAAGGTTGGCAAGTACGGCAGCGACACAAATGGCACCGGGGACTGTGGAGGACTCGGGTCGACTCTGTGTCACATACGGCTGCGACAGCAAGTTCTCTCCTTGGTTATAATAATAAATTGAGTAATCAAACAAGAGTCAACGTCTATCGTATTCTTTGTGATATGTTGGTATGTTTCCATTAAAAAATTGCAAACCAAATATTACATCATTTTCACAAGAAACTTTAATCTGGCTGTGAACAGGCTATAAATACTGCATGAACAATTTTTTGTTGTAAATTAGACAAATTATAAAATCTATTGGGGGCACGCAATTAGCACTTCTAAAGTTTTGCCTATCATTGCAGCGACTATCTTTTCAAATGCTCTTCTTCTTCACCTTCTTCCTTATGCCTGACCATTTCTTTTTTTATTTCAGCCTGTCAATGGTTTTCAAGGAACACTCTCACAATATCAACCCTCTTTTGATGGCGTGAAACACGATAAAGAAGCACTCAACCAAGAGTTGAGATTCAAAGAACATAGGTGTTAAGTAGAGATGTCCGATAATGGATTTTTTGCCGATATCCGATATTGTCCAACTCTTACTTACCGATTCCGATATCAACCGATACTGATGTATACAGTCGTAGAATTAACACATTATTATGCCTAATTTTGTTGTGATGCCTCGCTGGATGCATTAAACAATGTAACAAGGTTTTCCAAAATAAATCAACTCAAGTTATGTAAAAAAATGCCAACATGGCACTGCCATATTTATTATTGAAGTCACAAAGTGCATTATTGTTTTTAACATGCCTCAAAACAGCAGCTTGGAATTTGGGACATGCTCTCCCAGAGAGAGCATGAGGAGGTTGAGGTGGGCGGGGTTTGGGGGGGGGGGGGGTGTATATTGTAGCGTCCCGGAAGAGTTAGTGCTGCAAGGGGTTCTGGGTATTTGTTCTGTTGCGTTTATGTTGTGTTACGGTGCGGATGTTCTCCCGAAATGCGTTTGTCATTCTTGTTTGGTGTGGGTTCAGTGTGGCGCATATTTGTAACAGTGTTAAAGTTGTTTATACCGCCACCCTCACTGTGACCTGTATGGCTGTTGACCAAGTATGATGCATTCACTTGTGTGTGTGAAAATCCGTGGATATTATGTGATTGGGCCGGCACGTAAAGGCAGTGCCTTTAAGGTTTATTGCCGCTCTGTACTTCTCCCTACGTCCGTGTACACAGCGGCGTTTTAAAAAATCATACATTTTACTTTTTGAAACCGATACCGATCATTTCCGATATTACATTGTAAAGCATTTATCAGCCTATAATATCGGCAGTCCGATATTATCGGACATCTCTAGTGTTAAGGTTTTTGGGTGTTAGGCTTGACAAACATTTGTCATGGAAATCACATATAAATGGTACAGAGGCTAAACTATGTAAAACTATTTCTGTTTTACACAAAGTGAAAGAATTTCTAAAGCATTGTATATTTTGTATAATGCACTAATTGTTCCATATCTACCGCACTGTGTAGAAGTGTGGGGTAGTGCCTGTAAAACATATTTAAATCATATCTTCCCTCTGCAGAAAAAAGCCGTAAGAATTATTACTGGAAATGCATACAGGGAACCCACAAATCCAATATTCAAACAGTTAAACTTGTTGAAATGTCATGAATTGGTAGAGCAGATACACAAATTCTTCCAAACAACATTGAAAACACACACACGCACGCACGCACACATGCGCACGCACACACACACACACACACACACACACACACACACACACACACACACACACACACACACACACGCACACACGCACACACACACACACACACACACACATTCGGCCTCCTCCCATTTCCCCTCCAGTCAGCTGCACATTCGCCGACGACAAGCTAAAGCTGAATTTCACTTTTGAAAAGTTTTATTCTTGTAGCAATATGGTTGTTAAAGTTAAGGATTTGTGTGATTTCAGATCAGTTTGTGAGGGCACCAAAGGGACTTCTGTGTGTGTGCGCATGATGGTAGAGCTGCTGCCGCTAGGGCAGTTTGTCTTGTTAATAAAGCAGTTAATTCCTCACCTCATTGTTGTGTTTATTGGATATACAGTAGTGTATAGCACAGGGGTCCCCCAACCTTTTTCAAACCAAGAGCTACTTCTCGGGTACTGATTAATGCGACGGGCTAGCAGTTTAATACACACTTAAATAAATTGCCAGTAATAGCCAATTTGCTCAATTTACCTTTAACTCTATGTTATTATTAATAATTATGGGTTGTGGGTTGTACTTGTATAGCGCTTTTCTACCTTCAAGGTACTCAAAGCGCTTTGACACTACTTCCACATTTACCCATTCACACACACATTCACACACTGATTAATTAATGATATTTATCTTTTACGGAAGGTTTTTTGTAGAGAATAAATGATGAAAAAAACACTTAATTGAACGGTTTAAAAGAGGAGAAAACACGAAAAACATTTTTTTTTTTTTTTGAAACATAGTTTATCTTCAATGTCGACTCTTTAAAATTCAAAATTCAACCGAAAAAAAGAAGAGAAAAACTAGCTAATTCGAATCTTTTTGAAAAATTAAAACAATAATTTATGGAACATCATTAGTAATTTTTCCTGATTAAGATTAATTTCAGAATTTTGATGACATGTTTTAAATAGGTTAAAATCCAATCTGCACTTTGTTAGAATATATAACAAAATGGACCAAGCTATATTTCTAACAAAGACAAATCATTATTTCTTCTAGATTTTCCAGAACAAAAATTTTAAAAGAAATTCAAAAGACTTTGAAATAAGATTTATATTTATTTCTACAGATTTTCTAGATTTGCCAGAATAATTTTTTTGAATTTTAATCATAATAAGTTTGAAGAAATATTTCACAAATATTCTTCGTCGAAAAAACAGAAGCTAAAATGAAGAATTAAATTCAAATGTATTTATTATTCTTTACAATAAAAAAAATAAATTTACTTGAACATTGATTTACATTGTCAGGAAATAAGAGGAAGGAATTTAAAAAGTAAAAAGGTATAAGTGTTTAAAAATCCTAAAATCATTTTTAAGGCTGTATTTTTTCTCTAAAATTGTCTTTCTGAAAGTTATAAGAAGCAAAGTAAAAAAATAAATGAATTTATTTAAACAAGTGAAGACAAAGTCTTTAAAATATTTTCTTGGATTTTCAAATTCTATTTGAGTTTTGTCTCTCTTAGAATTAAAAATGTCGAGCAAAGCGAGACCAGCTTGCTAGTAAATAAATACAATTTAAAAAATAGAGGCAGCTCACTGGTAAGTGCTGCTATTTGAGCTATTTTTAGAACAGGCCAGCGGGCGACTCATCTGGTCCTTATGGGCGACCTGGTGCCCGCGGGCACTGCGTTGGTGACCCCTGGTATAGCACTTTATATTGTGTTTAAAGTGTACAAACCCTCACTAAAACATGCACAAACGCGTTAAGTTTCACCTTTTCCAGCTCAGACTTGTAGACAGGCGATCCGGAGCGATCCAGTTCAGACGTCCCACTTCCGCACAGCTCTCTCATGATCTAAAAAGTTGACAGAATACAAAAAAACAACAGGATGGTGACTTCTGTCGACATTTGGAGTGTGCCAACATCAATTCTTAGATGCATCACGATGTGACGATTAATATCAATTAGTAAATGTTCAAAAATCTACTATTGATACTTATGATTCCCGAGTGCGGCCACCGCTGCTGCTCACTGCTCCCCTCACCTCGCAGGGGGTGGAACAAGGGGATGGGTCAAACGCAAAGAGTAATTTCCCCACACCTAGTGTGTGTGTGTGACTATCAGTGGTACTTTAACTTTATTGTCAGTTTAATATAAACTACTAAATGAATGAATAGATACACCACAGAAACGCAACATGAACACAGAGAAGTTGGCCAGAAAGAAAAAAGCCACCAGGACTGACTAGGGTTGTCTCGGTACCAAAATGTATTACGATATTTTTCGATACTTTTCTAATTAAAGGGGTCCACAAAAAATGGCATTATTGGTTTTATTTCAACAAAAAAATGTATGGTACTTTGAACATGTTTCTTATTGCAATTTTGTCCTTAAATAAAATAGTGCATATACTAGATAACTTGTCTTTTAGTAGTAAGTACGCAAACAAAGGCTCCTGATTAGTCTGCTGATGTATGCAGTAACATATTGTGTCATTTGACATTCTATTATTTTGTCAACATTATGAGGGACAAGCTGTAAAAATGAATTATTAATCTACTTGTTCATTTACTGTTAATGTTCTATCTACACTTATATAAAAATGTAATAATCACTTATTCTTCTGTTGTTTGGATACTTTACACTAGTTTTAATAATAATAATAATACCTGGGATTTATATAGCGCTTTTCTAAGTACCCAAAGTCGCTTTACATGTAGAACCCATCATTCATTCACACCTGGTGGTGGTAAGCTACTTTCATAGCCACAGCTGCCCTGGGGTAGACTGACGGAAGCGTGGCTGCAATTTGCGCCAACGGCCCCTCCGACCACCACCTGTCATTCATCATTCAATTCACCGGTGTGAGTGGCACCGGGGGCAAAGGGTGAAGTGTCCCGCCCAAGGACACAACGGCAGCGATTTTTGGATGGTAAGAGGCGGGGAGCGAACCTGCAACCCTCAGGTTTCTGGCACGGTTGCTCTACCCACTACGCCATGCCGCCCCTGCAGTTTTGGATGATACCACACATTAAGGTATCGATCCGATACCAAGTAGTTACGGGATCATGCATTGGTCATATTCAAAGTCCTCATGTGTCCAGGGACATATTTCCTGACTTTATAAACATAATATGATTTTTTTTTTAAAAGGAAAAAAGATTTTGTGACAATAGTATCGACGAGATACGCTCTTGTACTTGGTATCATTACTGTGGATGTCAGGTGTAGATCCACCCATGGCGTTTGTTTACATTGTGACGCCGGTGAGCTACGGTGTGTAGAGAAGCATGTTTAGCTATTCCTCGTCCCGCAGGGATGATACTTGTAAGAAACGTACTTTATTTGTCGCCATGGAGGCGAGGATTAGTGATTTAGAAGTAGCTAAAACACTGCCGACTGCGGCTGAACTTTAGCCGCTAGCTAGCTAGCCATGTCTTAAAGCACCTCTTCCTGAGGGCGTTTTAGTGTTATACAAGCCCCGTTTCCATATAAGTTGGGAAATTGTGTTAGATATAAACGGAATACAATGATTTGCAAATCCTTTTCAACCCATATTCAACTGAATGCACTACAAAGACAAGATATTTGATGTTCAAACTGATAAACTTTATTTTTTTTTTTGCAAATAATAATTAACTTAGAATTTTATAGCTGCAACACGTGCCAAGTAGTTGGGAAAGGGCATGTTCACCACTGTGTTACATGGCCTTTTCTTTTAACAATACTCAGTAAACGTTTGGGAACTGAGGAGACACATTTTTTAAGCTTCTCAGGTGGAATTCTTTCCCATTCTTGCTTGATGTACAGCTTAAGTTGTTCAACAGTCCGGGGGTCTCCGTTGTGGTATTTTAGGCTTCATAATGCGCCACACATTTTCAGTGGGAGACAGGTCTGGACTACAGGCAGGCCAGTCTAGTACCCGCACTCTTTTACTATGAAGCCACGTTGATGTAACACGTGGCTTGGCATTGTCTTGCTGAAATAAGCAGGGGCGTCCATGGTAACGTTGCTTGGATGGCAACATATGTTGCTCCAAAACCTGTATGTACTTTCAGCATTAATGGCGCCTTCACAGATGTGTAAGTTACCCATGTCTTGGGCACTAATACACCCCCATACCATCACAGATGCTTGCTTTTCAACTTTGCGCCTATAACAATCCAGGTGGTTCTTTTCCTCATTGGTCCGGAGGACACGACGTCCACAGTTTCCAAAAACAATTTGAAATGTGGACTCATCAGACCACAGAACACTTTTCCACTTTGTATCAGTCAGTCTTAGATGAGCTCAGGCCCAGCGAAGCCGATGGCGTTTCTGGGTGTTGTTGATAAACGGTTTTTGCCTTGCATAGGAAAGTTTTAACTTGCACTTACAGATGTAGCGACCAACTGTAGTTACTGACAGTGGGTTTCTGAAGTGTTCCTGAGCCCATGTGGTGATATCCTTTACACACTGATGTCGCTTGTTGATGCAGTACAGCCTGAGGGATCGAAGGTCACGGGCTTAGCTGCTTACGTGCATGGATTTCTCCAGATTCTCTGAACCCTTTGATGATATTACGGACCGTAGATGGTGAAATCCCTAAATTCCTTGCAATAGCTGGTTGAGAAAGGTTTTTCTTAAACTGTTCAACAATTTGTTCACGCATTTGTTGACAAAGTGGTGACCCTCGCCCCGTCCTTGTTTGTGAATGACTGAGCATTTCATGGAATCTACTTTTATACCCAATCATGGCACCCACCTGTTCCCAATTTGCCTGTTCCAAATAAGTGTTTGATGAGCATTCCTCAACTTTATCAGTATTTATTGGCACCTTTCCCAACTTCTTTGTCACGTGTTGCTGGCATCAAATTCTAAAGTTAATGATTATTTGCAAAAAAAAAAAAATGTTTATCAGTTTGAACATCAAATATGTTGTCTTTGTAGCATATTCAACTGAATATGGGTTGAAAATGATTTGCAAATCATTGTATTCCGTTTATATTTACATCTAACACAATTTCCCAACTCATATGGAAACGGGGTTTGTAGCTTCACTTTAATCCTCAGTTTTTAGGCCAAAATGCGTGCATTCTCCCATTTCTGTCTACACACTGCGTCTGCTTGTAAGTACTCCGGGATTGCGCGCTGCTGAACATGCTCCTCAGCTCGTAAAACCAACAATGTCCAGACGGGTCCCCGTGCCAGCACCAGCACCCAGACTGGTCCCCGTGTCAGCACCACGGCCAGCGCCTGCTTCAGCACTATGGCCAGCGTCCGCTTCTGCTCCACGGCTAGCCCATGCTTCAGCACCTCGGCCAGCTCCTCAGCCTGTCTCCTCGTCTCTGACCCCGACGACATCGTCCTCCTCGTCTCGGACTCCGACGACATCGTCCTCCTCGTCTCTGACTCCGACGACATCGTCCTCCTCATCACGGACTCCGACGACATCGTCCTCCTCGTCTCGGACTCCGACGACATCGTCCTCCTCGTCTCGGACTCCGACGACATCGTTCTCCTCGTCCTGGACTCCGACGACATCGTCCTCCTCGTCTCGGACTCCGACGACATCGTCCTCCTCGTCTCGGACTCCGACGACATCGTTCTCCTCGTCCTGGACTCTGACGACATCGTCCTCCTTGTCTCAGACTCCGAAGACATAAAACTTCTCAGACCTCTCCACAACGCCGCCATCCTCCTCGTCTCCAGCATCGTGACCTCCGGCTGGCCAGCCGCACAGGCGGCTATCACGCGCCCGCATGCGGCGCCCTCTGTTGCCAGTGCATGGACGTTTTTTGCGGTGACAGCAGCGACGCCCAGGACGTTGGCGTAGAACTCTTAGGCTGCTGTGGTTCTTGCGCAACTCGCGTCGGCCAAGGAGGTGGCTTTTCCGTGGTTGCCCACCTCGCCTGCTGCAGCGGCGTATTACTCGCCGCCGCCACCAGATTTGTCCCCGGTGGATTCGGGGACACTTGGGCCGGCGACCCACCACCAGTTCACCCCTCCACCCTCCCTTGACTTTTGATCTCTGTGTTCTTCTGGTTACAGTTATAGGACATCTGGAAGCTGTCCATAAGGAGGGGAATACTGTCACGGCACAAGGGCATGCCGCTGCGCATTCCTCAATGAGCTCCGCGGAGCCCGCCTCGAGTGCTCATCTCCTGCTTCAGCCGGTGGCTGCAATCAATCAGCAATCGACACACCTGTCGTTGACGAGCTTCCTGGGCTTCTTAAGCCAGTGCAGACCTGCATTCCGGGCCAGAACGTAGCTACCTGTTTTGTACAGTAAGCCTGCTCTCCCTCTCTGTATTTTCTCCTTCTTCTGTGTTTCATTGTGCGTTGTCCTGTGTCGTGTCCTTCCAGCAGCAAACCTCCTGCTGTGTGTCTTGTCTCCCCTGTGTTCCTCTCTGGTTTTCTGGCTGCCCCATTTGGATCTCGACCTCCCGCCTGGACATGGACCTTCGACGCCTCGCTATAGCCCCCGACTTCCTGCCTGCGCACGGACCTCCGAGCTTGTCTTGTCCCCCCTTGAACTTCCTCACCTCTCGCTCGACACTCATTAATTCCTGCACGTAGTCGCACACCATACACTGTTGGATTTAGTCACACTCCATTCTCTTGTTTATTAATATTATTATTTTGTATTTATATGTATATATATATATATATATATGTATATATATATATATGGGTTATATATATAAATAAAATAGGGTTAAACAACGCTCCTCCTGTCTGTGCCGTCTCCTCCTCCTGTACACTCGTAACACCCGCAAAGGCCTGGAATTACCATGCGTCTATTTGTTTCTAAATGTGGTCAACTTTCTATTTTGACAGAAAAAAAAATACATGTACTGTATGCAATTTCATATTTTAACCTGAATCTAATATTGCAACAAATATATTATCACACATTCCAAACATCAAAAATAAGTACGTAAATATCTGCTTGACTCATAATTTTAAAGCATTTTATCCATCAAATTGTACAATGTAAAAAATATATTTCGGTAAAAAACTAGTAGCTCAGTTGCCAGAATTTTACCGTAAAAACACGAAACAAAAAAATGTGTAATATTGTTTTTCCATTTACAGTAATACACCGTAAAAACAACGACCATAGGTTTTACAGTAAAACAATGGTACTGTTTTCCCATTTACATTTACTGTATAAACATGGTACATTTTATGGTAAAATTTCCGCAGCTAAACTTTACTTTAAAATACATATTTTTCTTACAGTGTACGTTAAATATATCACAATAAATAATTGTAAGTAAGTGAGGTAAGTGAGGCGATAATAATAAATGCTTATCATCTTCGTGTTTGTCGTCGCTCTCTCCGTTGTGGCTTTGCTACAGCCTCGCTCCCCTACGGCATGGTTGAATGTTTGTGTTGTCATGATGTTTGTGGCTCTCTGCCACACCGGAGTCCGTGTGGAGAGACCGGAGGAGATTCGGAGGAAGAGACAGGGCTGCGGAGCGAGAGATGGATGAGCTTCACGGAGCCCTGGCTGAATGAGCATGTATCGGACACTTCGGTCTCCCTGGACAGATTCTCCCTCATCCGAGCGGACTGGACATTGGTTAAGAGTAGAGATGTCCGATAATATCGGCCTACCGATATTATCGGCTGATAAATGCTTTAAAATGGCGACTTTTTAAAACGCCGCTGTACGTAAAACACGGACGTAGGGAGAAGTACAGAGCAGTTGCGTCTCCCAGTCAGCAGCCCCTCTCCCATCTCCCCTCTCTCCTCTCCCACACACAACACAGGAGTTGACGACTGCAGCATGAGAGGTTTACTGGCGACGCTTGATGACCTCATCAAACCGCCGCGAGCGGAGCATAACAACAACAACAAGAGTGTGTTATTGCCGGTGCTGTAGCCGTGGCTAACAAGCGAGCTCGCTCTGTGACTGACTAATGACAACCATGTCTATGGTTTGGGATTATTTTAAAGGGTCTCTGACGGATAAAAAACTGGCAATTTGCAATGACTGCAAAAAGTTGGTTATGCGAGGAGGAACTAAGAAGTCTTCCTTTAATGCGAGCAATTTGATCTCCCACCTCTTCAAGAATCATAAGGAGATACACGATGAATACAAGCGGAAGAGGGATGAAAAGCAAACAGCGAAAAAAAGTAGTTCCACACAGTTGTCGCTTAAAGGGGAACATTATCACAATTTCAGAATGGTTAAAACCATTAAAAATCAGTTCCCAGTGGCTTATTATAAGTTTTTTTCAAAATTTTACCCATCACGCAATATCCCTAAAAAAAGCTTCAAAGTGCCTGATTTTAACCATCGTTATATACACCCGTCCATTTTCCTGTGACGTCACATAGTGAAGCCAACACAAACAAACATGGCGGAAAGAACAGCAAGCTATAGCGACTCGGATTTCAGCGGCTTAAGCGATTACACAGATTACGAATGTATTGAAACGGATGGTTGTAGTGTGGAGGCAGGTAGCGAAAACGAAATTGAAGAAGAAACTGAAGCTATTGAGCCATATCGGTTTGAACCGTATGCAAGCGAAACCGACGAAAACGGCACGACAGCCAGCGACACGGGAGAAAGCGAGGACGAATTCGGCGATCGCAATCTAACCAACGATTGGTATGTGTTTGTTTGGCATTAAAGGAAACTAACAACTATGAACTAGGTTTACAGCATATGAAATACATTTGGCAACAACATTCACTTTGAGAGTGCAGACAGCCCAATTTTCATCAATTAATATACTCTGTAGACATACCCTCATCCGCGCTCTTTTCCTGAAAGCTGATCTGTCCAGTTTTGGAGTTGATGTCAGCAGGCCAGGGAAGCTAGGGTCGATAGGGGGTTTAGCTCGCTCGTCTGCGGGAACAAACTGCCGCCATTGCTTGCCGTGCTACCGAGGTCCTTTGTCCCTGAATTGCTCACACACTTCGGCAGAATCAATGGGGGTCTGGCGGCAGATTTTTTTGACTTTATCGTTGGAAATGCATCTGCTTTGAGTGTCGCAGGATATCCACACATTCTTGCCATCTCTGTCGTAGCATAGCTTTCGTCGGTAAAGTGTGCGGAACAAACGTCCAATTTCTTGCCACTTTCGCATCTTTGGGCCACTGGTGCAACTTGAATCCGTCCCTGTTCGTGTTGTTACACCCTCCGACAACACACCGACGAGGCATGATGTCTCCAAGGTACGGAAAACAGTCGAAAAAACGGAAAATAACAGAGCTGATTTGACTCGGTGTTTGAGAAAATGGCGGATTGCTTCCCGATGTGACGCCACGTTGTGACGTCATCGCTCCGAGAGCGAATATTAGAAAGGCGTTTAATTCGCCAAAAGTCACCCATTTAGAGTTCGGAAATCAGTTAAAAAAATATATGGCCTTTTTTCTGCAACATCAAGGTATATATTGACGCTTACATAGGTCTGGTGATAATGTTCCCCTTTAAAGACTCCAAACAAACAACAAAAACCACCCCAAGGTGAAAGCCCACGCAATATGGCAAAACGCTACGGTGGAGTTTGGTGTGGCTAGTCTGCCGTGCATGGCGCACACTTTGCAGCTTGCAGTGAGCGGAGCTGCTCTGTCTCAACGCAGCATTTCAGAAGCTCTGGCTGACTGCCAGGCCACTTCAAGCCCTCACCACTCGCTTGCAGCACATTTGTGTTACTCATACAAATAAGTTAGAGCAGGGCAGATTGAGCCCAGTTTATAATTTCCTGTTATACAGAATGCCAGGCAGTCTTGCACTAAAGGAGGACTATGTTATTATTTACTTTATTACTCTAGTATACTCTGGACTGGAGCTGTGTGCCGTCATTGTTTTTGTAGCTGTTGTTTTGAGGCATGTTTAAAAAAAATAAAAAATAATAATAATGCACTTTGCGAAAGTCAAAGTACAGTATTTCCCATAGTTGTAGAGGGTATCAGGATTATCTCAGGGAGAGCATGTCCCAAATTCCAATCTGCTGTTTTGAGGCATGTTATAAAAAATAATGCACTTTGTGACTTCGATAATAAATATGGCAGTGCCATGTTGGCACTTTTTTCCATAACTTGAGTTGAAGTTGTTCTCTTATTTTGGTAAACCTTGTTACATTGTTTAATGCATCCAGCGGGGCATCACAACAAAATTAGGCATAATAATGTGTTAATTCCACGACTGTATATATCGGTATCGGTTGATATCGGTATCGGTAATTAAGAACATCGGATATCGGCAAATAAGCCATTATCGGACATCTCTAGTTGAGAGCTTTGTTGGGTCTGTTCCTGGCCCCCGACCCCAAAAGACCATGGCGTGGAGCATTGCAGAGGCCACCACAATGTATGTGGGTGTAGAAATGGTGTTTTATTGTGTTGTTTGTCTATGCATGGTGTAATCGTATGTATGATATATTGCTCATTTTTTGCTTTTTCGTTGTGTTTTACTTTTGTAGCTGTATGTAAAAAGTGGTGCTGCTGAAGTGGCAGCTGGCTGAATCACCTTTGTGCTTTTTTAAAACGGTATTTTATGTTCTTTGATGTTTCCCTCTGGTTGAACAGTGTGGTGTGGTGTTTTGTTACCTTGTTTTTGTGGACTTTTTGTATCTGCACAGGAACCACATCATTTTCCCATTGTGGGATGAATAAAGTCTATCCTACACTGCAAAAACTGAAATCTAAGTAAGATTGAATACCTCAAATAAGGGTGATATTTGCTTATTTTCTGTCTGATAAGATAATTCTTCTCACTAAGCAGATTTTATGTTAGTGTTTTACTTGTTTTAAGTGTTTTGGTCCTAAATGATCTCAGTAAGATATTACAGCTTTTTGCTGAGATTTGATGACCTATATTGAGTAAAACATGCTTGAAACTAGAATATCAACTGTTGCAAAGCTGTGTCATCAACACTCACAAGTATAAAACTGCTTTTTCAAAGTAAGAATTTCCTATTTCAAGCATGAAATAAAAAAATCATGACTTTGAAACAATTGTGTCTCATAATTAAAACAGATGACAGCCAAACGGACTTTGCTGTTTTATTTTCAATGAAACAATAAAAAATATGTACTCATATAGTAGTACAGTTGGCACAGTACAGCAAACTGACAGTTAATATTTAGACATTTAACATTTCTAACTATTTTGAACAGAAATAGTTCATATATATATATATATATATATATATATATATATATATATATATATATATATATATATATATATATATATATATAATTGACTGAAAGAGCACTCACTTGGCACGATGATGTCATGTTATCGATGGGAAAATGCAAGAAATTGAATGCCTAGTGCATATCATTATGTCAAGATAATGGCACTAGCATTTACTTAATTTAAAGGGGAACATTATCACAATTTCAGAAGGGTTAAAACCATTAAAAATCAGTTCCCAGTGGCTTATTTTAATTTTCGAAGTTTTTTTCAAAATTTTACCCATCACGCAATATCCCTAAAAAAAGCTTCAAAGTGCCTGATTTTAACCATCGTTATAAACACCCGTCCATTTTCCTGTGACGTCACATAGTGATGCCAATACAAACAAACATGGCGGAAAGAACAGCAAGCTATAGCGACATTAGCTCGAATTCAGACTCGGATTTCAGCGGTTTAAGCGATTCAACAGATTACGCATGTATTGAAACGGATGGTTGTAGTGTGGAGGCAGGTAGCGAAAACGAAACTGAAGAAGAAACTGAAGCTATTGAGCCATATCGGTTTGAACCGTATGCAAGCGACAGCCAGCGACACGGAAGAAAGCGAGGACGAATTTGGCGATCGCCTTCTAACCAACGATTGGTATGTGTTTGTTTGGCATTAAAGGAAACTAACAACTATGAACTAGGTTTACAGCATATGAAATACATTTGGCAACAACATGCACTTTGAGAGTGCAGACAGCCCATTTCAGGCGCGCTAAGAACATATATTTTTCCACGATTTCAGCACTCGGGTTAACCATACCTAAATAGACACAAAATACTGCATTACACAAGACTACCCGAATGTACTCGAATGATTGAAAAAAATTTATGTTTTTAAGCTAAATTATTGGTAAACACAGTTTATGTATAATAATTTACGTAAAACCGCGAGTAATGAATAAAGTTTTCATCAATTAATATATTCTGTAGACATACCCTCATCCACTCTCTTTTCCTGAAAGCTGATCTGTCCAGTTTTGGAGTTGATGTCGGCATCTGCTTTGAGTGTCGCAGGATATCCACACATTCTTGCCATCTCTGTCGTAGCATAGCTTTCGTCGGTAAAGTGTGCGGAACAAACGACTGACCATTTCGTCGGCTTTCCCCACAGCCTCGTATTTTGAACAAATTCCGTCCAATTTCTTGCCACTTTCGCATCTCTGGGCCACTGGTGCAACTTGAATCCGTCCCTGTTCGTGTTGTTACACCCTCCGACAACACACCGACGAAAGTGAGAAAATGGCGGATTGCTTCCCGATGTGACGTCACGTTGTGATGTCATCGCTCCGAGAGCGAATAATAGAAAGGCGTTTAATTCGCCAAAATTCACCCATTTAGAGTTCGGAAATCGGTTAAAAAAATATATGGTCTTTTTTCTGCAACATCAAGGTATATATTGACGCTTACATAGGTCTGGTGATAATGTTCCCCTTTAAGAATATTTTTCAACATATTGAGCAAAAAGGTCTCATATTTGTTTTTTCTACCAAGAAAAGTGCACTTGTTATTAGTGAGAATATACTTATTTTAAGGTATTTTTTGGGTTCATTGAGGTTAGCTAATTTTATTTGTTTTGGAAAATCTTGACAAGCCAAATTTTCTTGTTCTATTGGCAGATAATCTTGCTTAGTTCAAGTAAGTGCCCCTAACTTTTGTATTTTTTTTTCTTGTTTTTGAACACTGACTTTTTGCAGTGTATACACATTCCTGACTCTTCATTTTAGACACTATGACATTTTTACCGAGCCTTCACTATTTCTTTTTTGACAATACCCCAATAATATTGTACCGTAGCTTTAATATCGTGACAATACCACACCATGAGATTTTGATATCGTTACATCCCTAGTTAATAGCGGCGACTGCAGCAAACGTAAAGCCACCTGACTGATGAGAAAGTGTTTGATAAGAGGCAACAATTTGAAAGAAAAGACCACTGGGCAAAAGCACTTGACGATTAGTAGTTTTTGATTAACTTAAAGGGGAACATTATCACCAGACCTATGTAAGCGTCAATATATACCTTGATGTTGCAGAAAAAAGACCATATATTTTTTTAACCGATTTCCGAACTCTAAATGGGTGAATTTTGGCGAATTAAACGCCTTTCTATTATTCACTCTCGGAGCGATGACGTCACGTCACATCGGGAAGCAATCCGCCATTTTCTCAAACACATTACAAACACCGAATCAAATCAGCTCTGTTATTTTCCGTTTTTTCGACTGTTTTCCGTACCTTGGAGACATCATGCCTCGTCGGTGTGTTGTCGGAGGGTGTAACAACACGAACAGGGACGGATTCAAGTTGCACCAGTGGCCCAAAGATGCGAAAGTGGCAAGAAATTGGACGAAATTTGTTCAAAATACGAGGGTGTGGGAAAAGCCGACAAAAATGGTCAGTCGTTTGTTCCGCACACTTTACCGACGAAAGCTATGCTACGACAGAGATGGCAAGAATGTATGGATATCCTGCGACACTCAAAGCAGATGCATTTCCGAGTGGTGAAGTTGGTAGAGTGGCCGTGCCAGCAATCGGAGGGTTGCTGGTTACTTGGGTTCAATCCCCACCTTCTACCATCCTCGTCATGTCCGTTGTGTCCTTGGGCAAGACACTTCACCCCTTGCTCCTGATGGCTGCTGGTTAGCGCCTTGCATGGCAGCTCCCGCCATCAGTGTGTGAATGTGTGTGTGAATGGGTGAATGTGGAAATACTGTCAAAGCGCTTTGAGTACCTTGAAGGTAGAAAAGCGCTATACAAGTATAACCCATTCATTCATTCATTCATTCCAACGATAAAGTCAAAGAAATCTGCCGCCAGACCCCCATTGAATCTGCCGGAGTGTGTGAGCCATTCAGGGACAAAGGACCTCGGTAGCACGGCAAGCAATGGCGGCAGTTTGTTCCCGCAGACGAGCGAGCTAAACCCCCTGGATGTCTTGGCTCACACCGCTTCTACCGTCCCTTATGCCACCAAAGATGATCAAGAGAAGAATATCGACCCTAGCTTCCCTGGCCTGCTGACATCAACTCCAAAACTGGACAGATCAGCTTTCAGGAAAAGAGAGCGGATGAGGGTATGTCTACATAATATATTAATTGATGAAAACTTTTCATTACTCGCGGTTTTACGTAAATTATTATACATAAACTGTGTTTACCAATAATTTAGCTTAAAAACATTACAACACTAAAAACAAACACATACCAATCGTTGGTTAGAAGGCGATCACCGAATTCGTCCTCGCTTTCTCCCGTGTCGCTGGCTGTCGTGTCGTTTTCGCTTGCATACGGTTCAAACCGATATGGCTCAATAGCTTCAGTTTCTTCTTCAATTTCGCTTAAGCCGCTGAAATCAGAGTCTGAATCCGAGCTAATGTCGCTACCTTGCTGTTCTATCCGCCATGTTTGTTTGTATTGGCATCACTATGTGACGTCACAGGAAAATGGACGGGTGTATATAACGATGGTTAAAATCAGGCACTTTGAAGCTTTTTTTAGGGATATTGCGTGATGGGTAAAATTTTGAAAAAAACTTCGAAAAATAAAATAAGCCACTGGAACTGATTTTTAATGGTTTTAACCCTTCTGAAATTGTGATAATGTTCCCCTTTAATGGTTCATTTTAAATTCTTAGTGGAAAAAAATGCACTTTATAATTTGAACTCAAATTTCTTTATGTTCTACAATTGAATGTTGTCTTTGTATGGGCAAGCACTTATTGCACATTTTATTACTCTTCGGGAAAGGGGGGTGGGAGGGTCCCCACATCTGCGGTCCCTTCCAAGGTTTCTTGTTGTTCCCAATGAGTTGAGTTTTTTCTTGCCCTGATGTGGGATCTGACGTTGTGGCTTGTGCAGCCCTTTGAGACGTTTGTGATTAAGGGTTATATAAGTCAACTTTGAATGATATTATTTCACTTTGAGTGTTTAAATATGTTTACCTTTTTTCGTTTTACTCTATTAAAGTTTTGTTTTTTTAATGATGAAGAAAAATATGTAGTGCGTAACATCTGTTTTATGTGACGTCACGCAAATTCACTTCCTATTGTACTATAGCTTGGAGTATCGATCAATCTCTGCCAAAGAGAGCACAACTTGAAAGGTTTAATGTGCACAATTGAATGTCTAAGTTGCTCAGACAGGAATGTGTTGATACACGTTTGGATTGGAGATGTCGTTTTTTTTTCCAATGAGGACATACGTTAATGCCTCTTGTTTTCATGTTAGCTGTTCAGCCAGCTACCGCTAGCTTGCTTCTCCAGCAAATGAGCAGTGTTCATCGAAGTGTTATTAATAGAGATGTCCGATAATGGCTTTTTTGCCGATATCCGATATTCCCCAACTCTTAATTACCGATTCCGATATCAACCGATAACGATATATACAGTTGTGGAATTAACACATTATTATGCCTAATTTTGTTGTGATGCCCCGTTGGATGCATTAAACAATGTAACAAGGTTTTCCAAAATAAATCAACTCAAGTTATGGAACAAAATGCCAACATGGCACTGCCATATTTATTATTAAAGTCACAAAGTGCATTTTTTTTTTTAACATGCCTCAAAACAGCAGCTTGGAATTTGGGGCATGCTCTCCCTGAGAGAGCATGAGGAGGTTGAGGTGGGCGGGGTTGAGGTGGACGAGGGGTAGGGGGTAGCGGGGGTGTATATTGTAGCGTCCCGGAAGACTTAGTGCTGCAAGGGGTTCTGGGTATTTGTTCTGTTGTGTTTATGTTGTGTTACGTTGCGGATTTTCTCCCGAAATGTGTTTGTCATTCTTGTTTGGTGTGGGTTCACAGTGTGGCGCATATTTGTAACAGTGTTAAAGTTGTTTACACGGCCACCCTCAGTGTGACCTGTATGTCTGTTGACCAAGTATAATATGCATTCACTAGTGTGTGTGAAAAGCCGTAGATATTATGTGATTGGGGCGGCACGCAAAGGAAGTACCTTTCAGGTTTATTGGCGCTCTGTACTTCTCCCTACGTCCGTGTACACGGCGGCGTTTTAAAAAGTCATAAATGTAACTTTTTGAAACCGATACCGATAATTTTGAAACCAATACCGATCATTTCCGATATTACATTTTAAAGCATTTATCGGCCGATAATATCGGCGGTACCATATTATCGGACATCCCTCGTTATCAATCACAGTTTTACGATAATTTAAATTTAAAACAGTAATAATAAGCGTGGGAAATTTCACCGCAATTTTTAATTATACCGTTTATCACCACTTCTATATTTTTTATATCACTTCTATATTTTTTATACCACTTCTATATTTTTTATATCACTTCTATATTTTTTATATCACTTCTATATTTTTTATATTTTTATATATTTACACATTGTTTTTCTAGCATGCACACATCGCACTGTATGGAATGGCCTCAATCTCGTTACCCTGCGTAATGACAATAAAGCTGATTCTGATTCTGATCCCTATTTTGATTATCATTTCCTTTTTTCCCTTCATTAGTGGACAAATTGAAACACTTAAAGCTGCTCTAAATACATATTTTATTGAGCTATTTAACTACCCTTATATTTATTTTTTATATTTTATCATGTTCTGTTTGTGTTGTGTTGTGTTTGCTCGGTACTCGTTTTATCTTTTAACCTGCTCATTGTACAGCACTTTGGCTACCCCTGTGGTAAATTTTAAATGTGCTTTATAAATAAAGTTGATTTGATTTGATTTGATTTATTTCCACCTTGCAATATTAATTAAGTACAGGATCTCGTAATAATATATTTTTTTATTATCAACCATAAAAACTTTATAAAAGAAGAATAAATAAATATACATAAATAATATAAAGATTTTACCTTGAGCCACTGGTCTGCCTGTTCTTTACTCTGGACGGCCAGCACCAGTGCATCCGCCGCCTGGTGGACAATCCTTAGCTCGTGTCTCTTCTTCTTGCCGTCTTTGGGGACATGGGTGATGCTGCAACCCGTCAGCGTCAGCTCCATCTGGGGGGTGTGGTCTTTGGACGATTTATAACACTATGGAATGAAAAAATTAGGCATCTTAATGACATATTACCCAGACAGAAGATACAGTATTAGGGGTGTAACAGTACAAGGGGCATGCAGTCAGGGGAGGCAGAGCCTGACTTGTCATGATTAAAAATATATATATATTAATGTAACTGTTTTAAAAGTAACTTTCTGTAGGTAAGATTATATACAGGGCAGAAAACTGATATTGAGTCTGCAGCTATAGACTTTCCCAGCAACGTGAGCAAACGCACCAGTTTTTGTGCACTGTGCCTAGTCCTGAGTACACTGGACGAATACAGTGTATAATACAGGTCTTTTTTTAGGGCTCCAATCAGCGTTCCCTCTAAGGTGCGAGCCTGTGCAATTGCGCACTGCTCAAGTGTCCTCTGCGCACGACAAATCTATGCCACGCACAAAATCAAATGAAAAAATAAGCGCATAACAATTTTCGACACACGGACACGACAGAGAAAACAGTTTTCGTCATCATTGTCCAAATATTGTAACGTCTGTCGAGACGCTTTGAGGACATGAATTCCATCGTTCACTTTATTGAGCAAAACTCTGTCGGCCATAAACACATCACCAAAACATTAGTAAAACAAATGATATCTAGCAAAAGTGGTCGTTTTCTGCAGTACAAACCAAACCAAAAGCAACTTTGTTATATCAACTGCTCCAGAGCGCTCTTACTCACATGCGCCAACACATGCACATATGGCACTTAGCCAATGATGCGTTTACAGCCACACAAAAAGTCGGACAACTCCAACACCACACATAAAGTGTCATTCCAGGTCGTTACACTATGATTTACCAATCAAATGTGTGCTTGTTCTCGTGTCATTCATTAGGAATCTTAATTTATAAATATTAATCATGAAATGCTGTTAGTATATTAAAGGGGAACATTATCACAATTTCAGAAGGGTTAAAACCATTAAAAATCAGTTCCCAGTGGCTTATTATATTTTTCGAAGATTTTTTCAAAATTTTACCCATCATGCAATATCCCTAAGAAAAGCTTCAAAGTGCCTGATTTTAACCATCGTTATAAACACCCGTCCATTTTCCTGTGACGTCACATAGTGAAGCCAACACAAACAAACATGGCGGAAAGAACAGCAAGCTATAGCGACATTAGCTCGGATTCAGACTCGGATTTCAGCGGCTTAAGCGATTCAACAGATTACGAATGTATTGAAACGAATGGTTGTAGTGTGGAGGCAGGTAGCGAAAACGAAATTGAAGAAGAAACTGAAGCTATTGAGCCATATCGGTTTGAACCGTATGCAAGCGAAACCGACAAAAACGACACGACAGCCAGCGACACGGGAGACAGCGAGGACGAATTTGGCGATCGCCTTCTAACCAACGATTGGTATGTGTTTGTTTGGCATTAAAGGAAACTAACAACTATGAACTAGGTTTACAGCATATGAAATACATTTGGCAACAACATGCACTTTAAGAGTGCAGACAGCCCAGTTTTCATAAATTAATATATTCTGTAGACATACCCTTATCCGCTCTCTTTTCCTGGGGGTCTGGCGGTAGATTTCTTTGACTTTATCGTTGGAAATGCATCTGCTTTGAGTGTCGCAGGATATCCACACATTCTTGCCATCTCTGTCGTAGCATAGCTTTCGTCGGTAAAGTGTGCGGAACAAACGTCCAATTTCTTGCCACTTTCGCATCTTTGGGCCACTGGTGCAACTTGAATCCGCCCCAACACACCGACGAGGCATGATGTCTCCAAGGTACGGAAAACAGTCGAAAAAACGGAAAATAACAGAGCTGATTTGACTCGGTGTTTGAGAAAATGGCGGATTGCTTCCCGATGTGACGCCACGTTGTGACGTCATCGCTCCGAGAGCGAATATTAGAAAGGCGTTTAATTCGCCAAAATTCACCCATTTAGAGTTCGGAAATCGGTTAAAAAAATATATGGTCTTTTTTCTGCAACATCAAGGTATATATTGACGCTTACATCGGTCTGGTGATAATGTTCCCCTTTAAATAAATACTAATACAAATATATTTTTTACAAACAGGAAGTTGCAGGAATGTACACATGATCCCCTGCTTACATCTCATTGTGCAACATGTGAATGTATTAATGGGAACTAAATGCAATGTCTGAAAGGGGTACAAACTATTTCCAAAGCAGGACCTCCACCCAGACAAACAATACAAGTACACAGTTCATGAAAAACAATATTTGTTGTTATTGTCATTGTAAGTGGGCCTAAACACTTATATTAGAAAATAATCTCATGGAAATGACTGCTGTCATTTGATTATAATAATAAGAGAATGTTGTCTGTCTATCTGTGTTGGCCCTGCGATGAGGTGGGGACATTTACAGGGTGTACCCCGCCTTCCGCCCGAATGCAGCTGAGACAGGCTCCAGCACCCCCCGCGACCCCGAAAGGGACAAGCGGTAGAAAATGGATGGATGTATGGAGATTGAACTTGTTATTTAGTCAGGTTTGGGACAGGTGTGCTGCTGGTGTAGCCACAGTGTGCACGTCTGATGCTGCTCCACTGAATGCTCAGGAAGTTTTTGCGTTTGCTCACACACGTGAAAAATTAGAGGGAACATTGGCTCCAATGTGCTTAAGTGACAAAAGGTGCACAACCGCATGGATTCTGGCTGCGCGGTATTCTCCCTCTCGACTTAAAGGGGAACTGCACTTTTTTTTTTAAATGTTGCCCATCGTTCGCAATCTTTATGAAAGACATGACAAAGGATGTATTTTTTTATGCATTCTAACTAGCAAATAAACATTTAAAAAAAAGTCTGCTTACAACGGAGCCAATGGGAGGTCCTCTATTCCGCTCATAAAACCCAATAAAAAAATCCAAAAAGTACCAACAATATTACATTTACATTTGGTGACTTGAATATTAACAAGTATTAGTGCCCTTCCATCCATTTTCTACCACTCTTTCGGGGTCGCGGGGGGTGCTGGAGCCTATAAGTGATATTGTTATTATATGTGCTAAAGCAGACAAACTATTTATAGCGAGCTTGTTTGCCAATGTTGACATGATCGACTGATCAGCTGCTTCCTCGTTTCCTTGCTCGTCAAACTTTGTTGTGGATCGTAAATCCTGCCTCTCACCTGGATAGTAGAAGGACGAGGACGTATTCTGACAAGTTGGTACACTTTGACAGCCAATTTAGACCCGGCGAGAACAACACAAAAAGACGCTTGGTTCCACCCCCCTTTTCTTTGCGAGGACTATGAATAATTTTTCATCTAAATGGGAATATATGAACATCCTAGCAGTCGGCATCCAGATGACAGCAGAGCTTGTACAGTAAGTGATGTTTTGTTATGTTTGTTGGCTCTCAAAGTCTGCAGTGAGTAATAATCAGTGTTTTGAAGAAAAAAAAAGCTGTGATGTGTTTTTCAAATTAATGCTCCGCTTAAGCTTAAAATGATCAAAATACATATATATTAAATGTTATTATAAATGTTAATACATTACATATATACGTACATCATATATATAAAACCTTAAATGAGGCGTTTGGATGTTTTTAAGTGCTTTATTTAATATTTGGAATGCATAAAAAAAATACAACTGTCGTCATGTCTTTCATAATGATTTTGAACGATAGGTAAAATTGTTGTCCATCATCTTAAACACATTCATAATAACATAATAATAATAATAATAATAATAGATTTTATTTGTAAAAAGCACTTTACATTGAGTAAACAACCTCAAAGTGCAACAGTGTATTAAAAAAATTAAGATAAAAAGATAATAAAAAATAAATAAAAATAAAAACTATAACAGCCAAATAGCTAGAACTAGTATGTATATATCTAAAAAAAAAAGGCTTTTTTTTTTTTTTAAAAAGAAGGGGTTTTAAGCCTTTTTTAAAAGCATCCACAGTCTGTGGTGCCCTCAGGTGGTCAGGGAGATAGTTCCACAGACTGGGAGCGGCGGAGCAGAAAGCCCGGTCTCCCATTGTTCGTAGCTTTGTCCTCTGAGGTTGGAGGAGGTTACTTGTCCGGAGCGGAGGTGTCGAGTGGAGGATTTGGGGGTGAGTAGTTCTTTGAGGTAGAGGGGGGCATTTCCATGTAATAATTACGTATTTTGGTCATTTTGAGCATACGGCGGCGCATTAAAACCTCTAAAGGCCTTAGTGGCCACATGCGTGCACAGCACCTTTTAGCTCTTATTTCCAAAATCGTGTACACTACTGAATTGGGGTCTCATGGCCGCTTATGTGGACACTTATACTGCCATCTGGTGGTGTCAGAAGAGTATAACATACAATGGAATTTGGAAAAAGAAGTGTAAAAATAAGAATTAGTATGTCACTAAACATGAAGTACACATTTGTGTACTTATGGACTAAGTACATCATATCAAAAGATGATTCTTAGTTTTTATTCTAATTAGGGTCCAATTAGCCCAAATAGCAAAGATAAATAAAAAAAAGCATGTAAAAAAACAGCTTGGGCCTTAAGAGGTTAACTTCACAAACACAAAGTTCGCTTTTTCCACTAATCATGGCAGACTCTGAGACAAATGATGATCCAGAACTAAGGGTGTAACGGTACACAAAAATTTCAGTTCGGTACGTACTTCGGTTTAGAGGTCACGGTTCGGTTCATTTTCGGTACAGTAAGAAAACAACAAAATATACATTTTCTGGTTATTTATTTACCAAAATTTGTAAACAATGGCTTTATCCTTTTAACATTGCTTTAAAATAGCTGTGTGTGATGGATGTGAGCCACCACTAGGCTGATCAGTGCAACAGCAGGCGGTCATGAATGTTAAGCATAACAATAACATACATATACACACAGGGTCCATTGCCAGGGTTAATGCAGTCAACATATATAAAATAAAAACTAAACAAGATAAGGCTCAGAATTGTTTTTTTTAACAAAACCTTTCTACATATAAATTGCAACATTTCCACATATAAAGTGCAACATTAAACTGCTTCAAGTTGTTGCTCAGATTAAATAAAATTACAAACTTTTCTTCTACATACAAAAAGTGCAACATTAAACAGTTTCAAGTCAACTCAGCCTCAGATTAACTTTTCTTTCCCTGCCCCAGCCTTTAACCCTGGTGACTTTCACTCAATTTTCATGTTTTTTGCCAGAAAAATCAGTTTATCCACATTGTCTGCAGAAAGAGCACACCTGCTTGCAGTTAAAATGTCTACAGCCGTGGAAAATACCCTTTCGCTGGGCACGGAGGTAGCAGGTATGGCGAGGTAGTGCCTGGCTAACTTGGCAGTAAGAGGATATATGGGCTCATTGTTCTTCCACCATAGAAGTGGGTCAAAATCTAGTTTTTAATGCAATATGGTCTTAAATCTGCTGTTATAAAAACATTTGTTATTGCTTCAGCCCTGTCTGAATCGCCGAGGAGAAGCTGCTTGAATGCGGTGGGATCTGTGTTTGTTCGTCTTTCTCTTCGTTGAAGCGATGTTATCCATTGTTGTATCGCACCGTGAAGCTGAAATGTTCCCAAACGGGAGATCTTAACAAGGCAGGAGGGTCTTTCACATGTTGTCGCAGCCAGGTCGTTGCTAGGTATGCCGAGTGTTGTGCCTCAGTGTGCATTGTTTACAAAACGTGCGGTGCGCTACTTAATACATCCGTGTGGAAACTCGTTCGGTACACCTCCGAACCGAACCGAACCCCCCGTACGGAAACGGTTCAATACAAATACACGTACAGTTACACCCTTATCCAGAACCTCATATTTTTGTGCCTGAATATAAAGGGGATGAGCGACAAGTTTTACAAGCCGAGTGTTAGGCAGATCCAGCAAGTAGCAGTACTGCTAAGTGCAAAGTTACTGAATTATGTGACTACTTAATAAAAACAGCGTCTATCAGATGCTACAAGGAGGTGATCATCAACAATCCCTTCATTAAAGGGGAACATTATCACCAGACCTATGTAAGCGTCAATATATACCTTGATGTTGCAGAAAAAAGACCATATATTTTGTTAACCGATTTCCGAACTCTAAATGGGTGAATTTTGGCGATTTAAACGCCTTTCTAATATTCGCTCTCGGAGCGACATGGGAAGCAATCCGCCATTTTCTCAAACACTGAGTCAAATCAGCTCTGTTGTTTTCCGTTTTTTCGACTGTTTTCCGTACCTTGGAGACATCATGCCTCGTCGGTGTGTTGTCGGAGGGTGTAACAACACGAACAGGGACGGATTCAAGTTGTACCAGTGGCCCAAAGATGCGAAAGTGGCAAGAAATTGGACGTTTGTTCCGCACACTTTACCGACGAAAGCTATGCTACGACAGAGATGGCAAGAATGTGTGGATATCCTGCGACACACAAAGCAGATGCATTTCCAACGATAAAGTCAAAGAAATCTGCCGCCAGACCCCCATTGAATCTGCCGGAGTGTGTGAGCAATTCAGGGACAAAGGACCTCGGTAGCACGGCAAGCAATGGCGGCAGTTTGTTCCCGCAGACGAGCGAGCTAAACCCCCTGGATGTCTTGGCTCACACCGTCCCGAAGATGATCAAGAGAAGAATATCGACCCTAGCTTCCCTGGCCTGCTGACATGAGGGTATGTCTACAGAATATATTAATTGATGAAAATTGGGCTGTCTGCACTCTCAAAGTGCATGTTGTTGCCAAATGTATTTCATATGCTGTAAACCTAGTTCATAGTTGTTAGTTTCCTTTAATGCCAAACAAACACAAACCAATCGTTGGTTAGAAGGCGATCGCCGAATTCGTCCTCGCTTTCTCCTGTGTCGCTGGCTGTCGTCGTTTTCACTTGCATACAATTCAAACCGATAAGGCTCAATAGCTTCAGTTTCTTCTTCAGTTTCGTTTTCGCTACCTGCCTCCACACTACAATCATCCGTTTCAATACCTGCGTAATCTGTTGAATTGCTTAAGGCGCTGAAATCCGAGTCTGAATCCGAGCTAATGTCGCTATAGCTTGCTGTTCTTTCCGCCATGTTTGTTTGTGTTGGCTTCACTATGTGACGTCACAGGAAAATGGACGGGTGGTTAAAATCAGGCACTTTGAAGCTTTTTTTAGGGATATTGCGTGATGGGTAAAATTTTGAAAAAAACTTCGAAAAATATAATAAGCCACAGGGAACTGATTTTTAATGGTTTTAACCATTCTGAAATTGTGATAATGTTCCCCTTTAAACACATTGGCTATACTGATAATGCACTGACACTGTGTTGGTGTTTCGTAATGTTGCCATCTGCTGGATTACAAAAGGTATTACATTTGAAGAACAGTTAGTAAATATGATTGCTCTTTTTTTAAACTAAAAGCTTGGTAGAAAGGAATATGAAATACTAAAGAGTAAGCAGGAAAATAAATACTTTTACCCTACTTGGAGTCGTCCCACTCTTTGGAACAATTCCTTTTCCTCAGTTCGATTTAGATTGATGATGGCGACGAAACTTGATACCAAACGCATCTCGCTAATCTTCCAACTTCTTTAGGTTTGAGCTGTGACACGGGAGCCGAAAGAAGAGCTTCCTGATAAACACATTTTGGCGCTTCACAGTCAAATGACACGTAAAGTGTGTCGGTCACATAGTTTCATCGAGGGACACAGTATCACTCCTTGTCTTTCATATTGCATCAATGATTCGGTATCGATTGACCTATCACTACTAACCGGGCTATGGAAACAGAAAAGAACATACCAAGAGGCACCATAAAAAAACGTGAGCTCACAAGTCATACGCTAAAAAAAAAAATGGAATGCTCAGCTGAATGAATGAATGAAGTTGGCTGCCAACACGGAGGATTACACAGTCAAGCTAAACCATTTCTCCAAACTGGACTTTTCAAACAAAACAGGTGATCAGATGTTTACATCAAAGTAAATTTTCCTTTAAAGATCATCAAGACTCCTCTTCCTCCTATCCAGGAGATCGCAAAAAGCCGCTGCCTGACCAGGGCTCAGAAAATCTGCAGATTCCTCCCACCCCCACCAAAGACTGTTTTCACTGCTAGACTCTAGAAAGAGGTTCCGCAGCCTCCGAAGCAGAACCTCCAGGTTCTGTAACAGCTTCTTACCTCAGGCCGTAAGACTCTTGAACGCATCATAATAATACCCTCAATTGCCCCCCAAAATTGATTAACTGGTTGGAATATAAAGACAATATATATGTACAGTAATCTATTTATTTATATCTGCACCTTATTACTTTTTTTATCCTGCACTACCATGACCTATTGCAACGAAATTTCGTTCTAATCTGTACTGTAAAGTTCAAATTTGAATGACAATAAAAAGGAAGTCTAAGTCTAAGTTTTCCTGCAGAAGGGTAGGTGCATGTACTTCAGAAACAAATCAATTGTAAGACTACTAATGCAGTGGCATACCTGCCAACTTTTGAAATCAGAAAAACCTAGTAGCCAGGGTCCAGGGGCCGCAGGCCCCGGTAGGTCCAGGACAAAGTCCTGGTGGGGGGTTCAGGCTTCGCCCCCCGACGCAAAATGATTATTAGCATTCAGACAGGTTAAAATGTTGCTAAAACCATCACTTTTCTATCAGTCACAGTGACTTTTCAAAACAAAAATATTACAGCAAAAATCATATGGGTTGATTGACATGTTTATTCTGTAAGCTAACTTCAATAGTTTGAAATTATTTTGACAGTTAATGCCAGTTATCCTGTCAACCTTTCACAAGACTTAAATTTGTTAATTGAAAGTATAAACAGTATAAACACTTTTACAGTAAACAAATGGTAAAGCAGTACTAAACAATTCCATTAAAAAAAAAATTGGTGTCATTATTAACTTTCTGTCCAAGCTTGTATAATCTACTGCCTTGTTCAATTGTAAAAAATATTCTGTGCCTAAAATTCACATTTCTATCACAATTATCATACTGTAAACATGGTAAGCTAACTTCATTAAAATTAATAGTCCTGTCAATAGCATGGAATTACAATTCAAATGTAGTTTTTTTGTAAGCCTTTCAAAAGAATTCAAAATATGAAAAATTAATGAAAATTAATTTAAGCCATCAGACACTTGAAAAGTGGCACATCACATCTCTAATGTAATCATTTTAACTTTTCAACAGAAATAGCACTGCAAAAATATTAAGGACATACTTCTGTATTTTGGTAGTTATACTGTCAACATTTAACAAGATTTCTTCAACTTGGACTTGAAAGCATAAATAGTATAAACACTTTTAACAGTATTACAGTACTAAACAATTCCAATAGATAACATTGGTGTCATTACCTTTTTGTGGCTAAAATCCAAATGTATTCTATCAGATTGATCATACTGCAAAAATGATAGTGCGATTGGAAGTCCATGCTCAATTATTGCCTCCGTAAATAAAACTTCGGCATTTATCACATCCAAAGAATCTGTTTGGGCGACGAAAAACGTTGAAAGTTTTCCACTTGTATCGCTAGCAACGGCATTAGACTTGTGTTTTTTTGTCCCAACGTGGTCTTTTACATCGCTAATTCCTCCGTGTCCGATCGAAAAATCTTGTCTGCACAAGGTGCAATTCGCGTAGTTTTCACCCTTTTTGGAACGGATAATTATTCCCGGATAGGCTTTTGAATATTCTTCACGGAATGACTGCAGTTTTCTTTTCGGTTTAAGACTCGTTTGCGATTTTTCTCCGGCTGATTCCATGATCGTTCGCTCGCTTGGAAACAATGGCCTCGTGCTTGGCAGCGGTGCTATAAATAGCCTCGCGCATGGCATTCGGAATGGCTCGATAGGAAGTTACGGGAAGCAGTGTCGATTGTCATTGTTGTTACGCGATTTCGTGAATAAAACTTTTTTTTAAATAATTTTTTTCAATTAATGAAAAAACGTATTTTTTTATCACTGCAACCGTAACCCGGAATAGGTTGATGAAAACCGTACTAATTACGGGAAAACCGGAGTAGTTGGCAGGTATGCAGTGGTTCTCAAATGGGGGTACGCGTACCCCTGGGGGTACTTGAAGGTATGCCAAGGGGTACGTGAGATTTTTTTTAAATATTCTAAAAATAGCAACAATTCAAAAATCCTTTATAAATATATTTATTGAATAATACTTCAACAAAATATGAATGTAAGTTCATAAACTGAACATCAAATCAAGTAGGCTATTCCATGCATTACAATGCAACAATGCAATATTCAGTGTTGACAGCTAGATTTTTTGTGGACATGTTCCATTAATATTGATGTTAAAGATTTCTTTTTTTGTGAAGAAATGTTTAGAATTAAGTTCATGAATCCAGATGGATCTCTATTACAATCCCCAAAGAGGGCACTTTAAGTTGATGATTACTTCTATGTGTAGAAATCTTTATTTATAATTGAATCACTTGTTTATTTTTCAACAAGTTTTTAGTTATTTTTATTATATCTTTATTTCCAAATAGTTCAAGAAAGACCACTACAAATGAGCAATATTTTGCACTGTTATACAATTTAATAAATCAGAAACTGATGACATAGAGTTGTATTTTACTTCTTTATCTCTTTTTTTCAACCAAAAATGCTTTGCTCTGATTAGGGGGTACTTGAATTAAAAACATTTTCACAGGGGGTACATCACTGAAAAAAGGTTGAGAACCACTGTACTAATGCACCGAATATTGCAGCACCGAAATTGGCCCCATGCTGCATTTTGGGCTTTTGGCTGAATACTTGTACAACCAAAACAACACTGCCAAAATGTCGCGATGGCGTAAGTAGGTTGTGGTGGAGACAACATGACTGACTATCTAAAATAGTGTTCTTAAGTCCCATTGTTGGACTGAGAGCACCCCCTAGAGCAGTGTTTTTCAACCACTGTGCCGTGGCACACTAGTGTGCCGTGAGATACAGTCTGGTGTGCCGTGGGAGATTATCTAATTTCACCTATGTGGGTTAAAATATATTTTGCAAACTAGTAATTATAGTCTGCAAATGATGTGTTGTTTTTGAGTGTCGGTGCTGTCTAGAGCTCGGCAGAGTAACCGTGTAATACTCTTCCATATCAGTAGGTGGCAGCCGGTAGTTAATTGATTTGTAGATGTCGGAAACAGCGGGAGGCAGTGTGCAGGTAAAAAGGTATCTAATGCTTAAACCAAAAATAAACAAAAGATGAGTGCCCCTAAGAAAAGGCATTGAAGCTTAGGGAAGGCTATGCAGAACTAAATTAAAACTGAACTGGCTACAAAGTAAACAAAAACAGAATGCTGGACGACAGCAAAGACTTACTGTGGAGCAAAGACTTAAAGCGGAGCAAAGACGGCGTCCACAATGTACATCCGAACATGACATGACAGTCAACAATGTCCCCACAAAGAAGTTTAAAAACAACTAAAATAGTCTTGAATGCTAAAACAGAGTAGATGCGGGAAATATCGCTCAAAAAAGGAATGAAACTGCTACAGGAAAATACCAAAAAAAGAGAAAAAGCCACCAAAATAGGAGCGCAAGACAAGAACCAAAACACTACACACAGGAAAACAGCAAGAAATGGCGTGATGTGACAGTACACCTACTTTGAGACAAGAGCTATATTGATACATAGTTGGTTATGGTTTAAAGTCATATCCAACAATTGCGACAACGACTTTTTACTGTCAACTGAGTTTCGTTTTTTTTAAGGATTTCTGCTGGTGGTGTGCCTCCTTATATTTTCAACCCAAAAAATGTGCCGTGGCTCAAAAAAGGTTGAAAAACACTGCCCTAGAGAGCCGGCAAAAATATGTTTCTCAGCAGTGGTACGTGTGGACATCAGTGGTACTCAGTTGTAATACACTTAAGTTGAGCAGTGGCCTTGTGGTTAGAGTGTCCGCCCTGAGATCGGTAGGTCGTGAGTTCAAACCCCGGCAGAGTCATACCAAAGACTATAAAAATGGGACCTATTATCTCCCTGCTTGGAACTCAGCATCAAGGGTTGGAATTGGGGGTTAAATCACCAAAAATTATTCTCGGACATGGCCCTCGCTGCTGCTCATTGCTCCCCTCACCTCCCAGGGGGTGAACAAGGGGATGGGTCAAATGCAGAGGTCAAATTTCACCACACCTAGCGTATGTGTGACAATCATTGGTACTTTAACTTTACCACCACTTGTGGCAATAATGACAGTCTCAAACCAGAGCTCTGTATTGAGAGAGTATTGACAACTGGGTTTCAGAGTTGGTCCCGAGCATGACGCCCTGTAGCCATGTGAAGGCAAGGCGAAAACATCCAAGTAACGTTACCATGGACGCCCCTGCTTATTTCAGCAAGACAATGCCAAGCCACGTGTTACATCAACGTGGTTTCATAGTAAAAGAGTGCAGATACTAGACTGGCCTGCCTGTAGTCCAGACATGTCTCCCATTGAAAATGTGTGGCGTATTATGAAGCCTAAAATACCACAACGGAGACCCCCGGACTGTTGAACAACTTAAGCTGTACATCAAGCAAGAATGGGAAAGAATTCCACCTGAGAAGCTTAAAAAATGTGTCTCCTCAGTTCCCAAACGTTTACTGAGTGTTGTTAAAAGGAAAGGCCATGTAACACAGTGGTGAACATGCCCTTTCCCAACTACTTTGGCACGTGTTGCAGCCATGAAATTCTAATTTAATGATTAGTGCATCTGCCTCACAATACGAAGGTCCTGAGTAGTCTTGGGTTCAATCCCGGGCTCGGGATCTTTCTGTGCGGAGTTTGCATGTCCTCCCCGTGACTGCGTGGGTTCCCTCCGGGTACTCCGGCTTCCTCCCACTTCCAAAGACATGCACCTGGGGATAAGTTGATTGGCAACACTAAATTGGCCCTAGTGTGTGAATGTGAGTGTGAATGTTGTCTGTCTATCGTCTATCTGTGTTGGCCCTGCGATGAGGTGGCGACTTGTCCAGGGTGCACCCCGCCTTCTGCCCGATTGTAGCTGAGATAGGCTCCAGCGCCCCCTGCGACCCCAAAGGGAATAAGCGGTAGAAAATGGATGGATGGATGCAAAAAAAGTTTATGAGTTTGAACATCAAATATGCCCCGTGTGACATCACAACAAATGACGTCACGTAGCTCAGTCATTAGGCGCAGATAGGAAAAGCAGGAAAAAAATGGACCGGAAAAAGTGCTCCAAGGCATGGCTTCATTTCACCAAAAAAAAAACGAGGAAGCGGCAATATGCAATTATTGCCAGGCTTCGCTCTCGTGTAAGCGGGGGAAGTACAACAAGCGTGTCGTGTCTTCGAAGCAGCGGCAGAGACGACGAAGAACGCCCCTCTTCTTCTGCCAGCTGCCCCAGTCCCAGCTACAGTGGCGGTGACGCCGGTTAGTAACTAACGTTAACTGTTGCCGGTTAATTTCCATATCTGCTCACTTGTAGTAAAGTTACCTCTTATGTCAACCAGGACTGCAGTAATGTTAGCTAGACTAACGTTACCTAAGCATAGTCAGCTACTAACGGTAACGTTAACGTGAGCCTTTTTGTATGTGTCTGATAACGTTAACGTTATCTTGTAATCTACACCATGACAGAGTTTGCAAGTCTGTCTAATAAACTAGTGCTTTCTTTCTTTCTTTAGTTTATTTGGAACATGAACACACTTACAGTATAATACATCACAGTTTCATATCATTTCACTTTACAGGAGTAGGAAGAAGTAAAGCTTGTTTAATCCTACCCCTTTCCCACTTCATAGCGTTTACAAATATATACATCATTTACTGACCTTTTTATAATAAAATATCTGTGAATTAGTATATACAACAGTTTTGTAATATGTAATTAATTAATTCAGTCATTATTAATATACTGAGATGAAGAATATCTTATTTTCAATAAGGTTGAAAGTATTTCTTATAATTCTTCTTCTTTTACTTTGTAAGCACTATTCATTTGAACAACCTCTTAAACTGAATCATATCAGTACAATGTTTAACTTCTTTACTTCATCCATTCCATCATTTAATTCCACATCATTTAAGCTGTTTGCAATTTTACCAAATCATCGAACTTTAATATTTTTGACTCAATAAATAAAGTGTTTATATGTTCTCTACATCCAACATTATGTATCAGTCTAATTAACACGGTTAACGAATGTAGCGCACATTTGTGGTTATTTCCCCACATTTCTGCACAATAACTCAGATATGGTAATGCTATAGTAGCGAGCAGTAGAGAATGTGAAGTGATTTGTTAAACCAAATATTGTGTGTTTTTTTCCATATACAACAACCTATCTGGACTCGATAAGGAATCGGTTCGATAAGAGGATTCGATAATAGGCTCAAACTCGATAATTTCTTATCCCTACACATAAGTCGCTCTTGAGTAGGGATGTCCCGATCCAGGTTTTTGCACTTCCAATCCGATACCGATATTGTTTTTGCATTTCCGATCCGATACCGATACTGACCGATACCGATACTGACCGATAATGGCCTATCCGAGCATGTATTAAAGTTTAAAGTTATTTAGCCTACTTAGTTGTCAGAATCATGTTGAAAAGGGTTTTAGTACTCTTGATAACAACTAGCCAGCTGAATTAGGGGAGTTTGAATAATACACAATGGTTGTTTAACAAGAAACTGACCTGTTTATTCAAGGATAAACACAAAATAGACAAAATTATACATGACAAACAGAAATGGCATCATTGAAACTAGGGCTGGGTGATATGGCCTTTTTTTAATATTGCGATATTTTAAGGCCATATTGCGATACACGATATATATCTCGATATTTTGCCTTAGCCTTGAATGAACACTTGATGCATATAATCACAGCAGTATGATGATTCTATGTGTTTTGAGTGATTGATTGAGACTTTTATTAGTAGGTTGCACAGTGAAGTACATATTCCGTACAATTGACCACTAAATGGTAACACCCGAATAAGTTTTTCAACTTGTTTAAGTCGGGGTCCACTTAAATTGATTCATGATACAGATATATACTATCAGATATATACTATCATCATAATACAGTCATCACACAAGATAATCACATTGAATTATTTACATTATTTATAATCCAGGGTGTGGAGGGGGGCGCCGGATGTAAGTGTCAAAAAGACAGCCAAAAGAGTTTGATATGAGAATAAATCTAAAGTTAAAATATAGGGTAGAAATGCATCCATTTGCAGGAAATGTAGTCTTGATTTTCAACATTTTCTTTCAAGGCTTGCATGTCTACATTAAAAGATTCTTCTTCATACTGCATTAATATATGCTACTTTTAAACTTTCATGCAGAGAAGGAAATCACAACTAAAAAAATCACTAATTTTTTCATACGGTGTTGATGTGGAAATTTTTGCCTCGGCATTTTGATGGTGTGGACGTGTGGCACCGAACGGAGATAAGCGTCTCGACAGACGTTATAATATTTGAACAATGATGATGAAAACTGTTTTCTCTGTCGTGTCCGTGTGTCGAAAATTGTTATGCGCTTATTTTTTTATTTGATTTTGTGCGTGGCATATCATTGCTATGCGCAGAGGACGTTTAAACAGTGCGCAATTGCACAAGCGCGCACCTTAGAGAGAACGTTGGTCACACGGCTGCGCTAGCATCACAGCTAACGTTAGCCATGCTGCTACCTCTCTGCTCGGGGAGGACGTACACGTATGTGACGTATGACGTGACAGTACGTGACGTATGACGTGACAGTATGTGACGTATGATGTGACAGTATGTGACGTGTGTAAGAAGGTGCGCTTGCTGTCTGTGAGAGGGAGACACAGGAAAGAGTGAGAAGAGCCTGTCGTGTAATGCCAGCAGCTAAAAGCAACTGCGTGAGAATTGTGGATGTGTTGAAGGTGTGCTGGAAAATGCGGAACGGAAATTAGGGAGCAGCAGAAAAGTGGAATGTACTATTTAAATAGGTGCGTTGGAAAACACGGAGCGGAGTTTTTTTTTTAACTGGATCTGGATCGACATTTTCCCATGCCTTGCAAATACGCATTTTTTTGCAAATATCGGCGGCCGATCCAATCCAAATATCGGATCGGGACATCCCTAGTATATACAACAGTTTTGTAATATGTAATTAATTAATTCAGTCATTATTAATATACTGAGATGAAGAATATCTTATTTTCAATAAGGTTGAAAGTATTTCTCATAATTCTCGCACAGTGCCAGTACCCTGTACGGCACCTGATAAGACAGAGGAGGATCCAGGCCCGGACACTCCCCACAGTGCCCAGAACCTCCAAGCACCACCGGCGCAGCCCCAGGGCAGACCGTCGGAGGAGGGACGCGTGGCGTAGAGCGCTACCTGGACACAAGTCGAGGGACTGATCACCCTCTGCTGAGTCGCCTGGGTGAGGGTGTTTGATTAAGACCCGAAACACCCTATGACCCCGGGAGAATCACTGATGATGTGTCCAGGTTGCACCGTGAGGTGTATTATAAAACTATTCTTCTTTGTACTTTGTAAGCACTATTCATTTGAACATATCAGTACAATGTTTAACTTCTTTTCTTAATCCATTCCATCATTTAATTCCACATCATTTTAGCTGTTTGCAATTTTACCAAATCATCGAACTTTAATATTTTTGACTCAATAAATAAAGTGTTTGTATGTTCTTTACATCCAACATTATGTATCAGTCTAATTAACACGGTTAACGAATGTAGCGCACATTTGTGGTTATTTCCCCACATTTCTGCACAATAACTCAGATATGGTAATGCTATAGTAGCGAGCAGTAGAGAATGTGAAGTGATTTGTTAAACCAAATATTGTGTGTTTTTTTCCATATACAACAACCTATCTGGACTCGATAAGAGAATCGATAAGGAATCGGTTCGATAAGAGGATTCGATAATAGGCTCAAACTCGATAATTTCTTATCCCTACTAGGGATGTCCCGATCCGATATTTGGATCGGGTCGGCTGCCAATATTTGCCAAAAATTGCGTATCGGCAAGGCATGGGAAAATGCCGATCCAGATCCAGTTTAAAAAAAACTCTGGTCCGTGTTTTCCGAAGCACCGATTTAAATAATACATTCCACTTTTCTGCTGCTTCCGAATTTCCGTTCCGCATTTTCCAGCACACCTTCAACACATCCACAGGTCTGTGAATTTTCACGTAGTTGCTTTTAGCTGCTGGCATTACACGACAGGCTCTTCTCAGTCTTTCCTTTGTCTCCCTCTCACAGACAGCAAGCGCACCTTCTTACACACGTCACATACTGTCACGTCATACGTCACATACGTATACGTCCTCCCCGAGCAGGGAGGTAGCAGCATGGCTAACATTAGCTGTGATGCTAGCGCAGCCGTGTGACCAACGTTCTCTCTAAGGTGCGCGCCTGTGCAATTGCAAACTGCTCAAGCGCCCATTGCGCATAGCAATGATATGCCACGCACAAAATCAAATAAAAAAATAAGCGCATAACAATTTTCGACACACGGACACGACAGAGAAAACAGCTTTCGTCATCATTGTTCAAATATTATAACGTCTGTCGAGACGCTTATCTCCGTTCGGTGCCACACGCCCACACCATCAAAATGCCGAGGCAAAAAATTTCCAGATCAACACCGTATGAAAAAAATAGTGATTTTTTTAGTTGTGATTTCCTTCTCTGCATGAAAGTTTAAAAGTAGCATATATTCATGCAGTACGAAGAAGAATGTTTTAATGTAGACATGCAAGCCTTGAAAGACAATTTTGAAAATCAAGACTACATTTCCTGCAAATGGGTGCATTTCTACCCTATATTTTAACTTTAGATTTATTCTCATATCAAACTCTTTTGGCTGTCTTTTTGACACTTACATCCAACGCCCACCTCCACACCCTGGATTATAAATAATGTAAATAATTCAATGTGATTATCTTGTGTGATGACTGTATTATGATGATAGTATATATCTGATAGTATATATCTGTATCATGAATCAATTTAAGTGGACCCCGACTTAAACAAGTTGAAAAACTTATTCGGGTGTTACCATTTAGTGGTCAATTGTACGGAATATGTACTTCACTGTGCAACCTACTAATAAAAGTCTCAATCAATCAATCAAAACACAGAATCATCATACTGCTGTGATTACCTGTATATGCATCAAGTGTTCATTCAAGGCTAAGGCAAAATATCGAGATATATATTGTGTCTCGCAATATGGCCTTAAAATATCGCAATATTAAAAAAAGGCCATATCGCCCAGCCCTAGTTTCAATGATGCCATTTCTGTTTGTCATGTATAATTTTGTCTATTTTGTGTTTATCCTTGAATAAACAGGTCAGTTTCTTGTTACCAACCATTGTGTATTATTCAAACTCCCCGAATTCAGCTGGCTAGTTGTTATCAAGAGTACTAAAACCCTTTTCAACATGATTCTGACAACTAAGTAGGCTAAATAACTTTAAACTTTAATACATGCTCGGATAGGCCAGTATCGGTATCGGTCAGTATCGGTATCGGATCGGAAATGCAAAAACAATATCGGTATCGGATCGGAAGTGCAAAAACCTGGATCGGGACATCCCTAATCCCTACACATAAATCGCTCCTGAGTATAAGTCGCACCCCCCGCCAAACTATGAAAAAAACTGCGACTTATAGTCCGAAAAATACGGTAAATATCTTCACAAGGCTTCCAAAGTTTGAGTTCAAATTTTTGGGACTTCTGCAGATCCCAAATAGCCAATAGGTAAGAAAAGTTGTTTTGTTGTAGGGCCCCTTTAATGTCCAAATAAGTACGTTCACCTTACTGTCACATCAGAACGCAGCCAATCTTTCAAAAAGACTGCAGAAGACTGCGGGCAGAGGCATCCAAAAGTCCTTGCAAGCTTACGCTTAATGCATAATCCTGATGATTTGACACTTTGCCATTGCTGAACAGGAGTATCCAACATTGTAACAACATGAATAACTCTTCATAGGTTTGACTACCTACCCGTTACACCCCTAGAACATACTGTAGGTAGTGTGGCACTCACCAGAAGTTTATTATCTTTAATGACGCAGAGGAGCTTAGACCACTGTCCAAAACGCTTCTTACGCAGTAGGAATGCGCAGATGCGGGCGTCCTTCACCAGATCCATGGACGCCTCCTCAGACGGCCACTGGTGGCGCGTCTTCAGACCTTTTTCGTCCTCCTCTTCCTCATCGTATGACTCATAGGAGCTGCTCATTGCGTCGGAATCAAAGTCTGGCAAAAAAAGGGGTAAAAATGAGCCAAATAAAAAACAACTATATGTTGCATATGTCATGACACACTTACTAGATGTGATGTATTCTGGGGCTTTCCCTGGACTTAAAGGGACGGCTTCCTCGTAATAACCCTCTGGAAGAGAGGAGCTTGGCAAAGGCGGTGGTCCGGTATTTGGAGGCTGTAAGATAACAGAAAATTATATTAAACTTGCAAAAATATATATTATTTTGATAGTATAACATGTGGTTAACAGTAACAACTGGCAAGAGGAGCGATTAACATAATTATATCACACAAGAAGGAGCGACAATATTCCAGGCTTACATTTTTTTGATTATTTTTTTATTCATATTAGTATGTATTAAGAAAGGTGGTGGTTGCACTAATGCAGGGGTCCCCAAACTTTTTGACTCGGGGGCCGCATTGGGTTAAAACAATTTGGCCGGGGTCCGGGCTGTCTGGATACATATATATAAATTATTTATCGTGCTCTGTTTGTGTTGTGTTGTGCTTGCTCGTTCCTCTTGTGTTATCTTTTAACCTGCCCATTGTACAGCACCTATAAATAAAGTTCATTTGATTTGATATATATACATACATACATACATACATACATACATACATACATACATACATACATACATACATACATACATACATACATACATATATATATATATATATATATATATATATATATATATTAGTGTTGTCCCGATACCAATATTTTGGTACCAAAATGTATTTTGATACTTATTGGCTTTATTTCAACAAAAAAAATCTAAGGGTACTTTAAACATACATTTCTTATTGCAATTTAGTCCTTAAATAAAATAGTCAACATACTAGACAACTTGTCTTTGAGTAGTAAGTAAGCAAACAAAGGCTCCTGATTTTCTGATGACATATGCAGTAACATATTGTGTTATTTCTCATTCTATTTTGTCAAAATTATGAGGGACAAACTGTAAAAATGGATTATTAATCCACTTGCTCATTTACTGTTAATATCTGGTTATTTTCAGTTTCAACATGTTCTATCTACACTTCTGTTAAAATGCATGAATCACTTATTCCTCTGTTGTTTGGATACTTTACATTAGTTTTGGGTGATACCACAAATTTAGGTATCGATCCGATACCAAGTAGTTACAGGATCATACATTGATCCTATTCAAAGTCCTCATGTGTCCAGGGACATATTTCCTGAGTTTATAAACAAAATATATATATTTAAAAAAAAACTAAAACGAAAACAGACTGGTACTTTTTAGAGGCGGTATAGTACCGAATATGTTTCATTAGTATCGCAGTACTATACCAATACCAGTATACCGTACAACCCTAATATATATATATATATATATATATATATATATATATATATATATATATATATATATATATATATATATATATATATATAAATATATATATATATATATTCCTTGTGCACTAATTGACTGAAAGAGTGTGCACTTGATGTCACGTTATCGATGGAAAAATGCATTTCTAGACAACATGATTTGCCTGAGCGGCTAGGAGATACCGAGAGTAACAAGCGGTACAAAATGGATTAGAAAAGACAGATTTTTATAAATGATAAATAAATAAAAAATATATATATATATCCCCCGAATGCAGCTGAGATAGGCTCCAGCACCCCCCGCGACCCCGAAAGGGACAAGCGTTAGAAAATGGATGGGTGGATATTTTTTTTTAAACTTGGGACTTCCGGTGGGCCGGATTTTGGACGCTGGCAGGCCGGATCCGGGCCGTAGTTTGGGGACCCCTGCACTAATGCATTCATTTTGTGACATATCTACAGTGTGAATGTCTATGTATATAGTATCGGGGCGGTATAGTTCGGTTGGTAGAGCGGCCGTGTCAGCAACTTGAGGGTTGCAGGTTCGATCCCCGCTTCCGCCATCCGAGTCACTGCTGTTGTGTCCTTGGGCAAGACACTTTACCCACCTGCTCCCAGTCAGTGCCACCCACACTGGTTTAAATGTAACTTAGATATTGGGTTTCACTATGTAAAGCGCTTTGAGTCACTTGAGAAAAAGCGCTATATAAATGTAATTCACTTCACTTCACTATGTGAGTGAGAGTACCAAAAATGATGATTAAATGTAAATCCAAGACCTCAACTGATTGTAACGGGTTTAATATGGAAACGACACAAAAAAGTAATTCTCAGAACCGTTAACGTTTATCAGCAATCTATCGTTTCGAACGGGCAAATTCCCCAAATAAAAAAAGTTGTACAGATTTATAAGACTGGAGGCCAACACCAGTATACAAATTATAGACCTGTTTCCTTACTTCCACAATTTTCTAAAATTATTGAAAATTGCTTAACCACAGATTGGACAAATCCATTAAGAAAAGTGGAACACGCCAATTCGGACACAGAGCCAACATTTCAACGTTATTCCAAATAACGGAAGAGATTACCAATGCAATAGATGGTAAACAGAGGGCAGCAACACTATTCATGGATCATTATTATTAATAGGGATGTCCGATAATGGCTTTTTACCGATATCCGATATTCCGATATTGTCCAACTCTTAATTACCGATACCGATATCAACCGATACCGATATATACAGTCGTGGAATGAACACATTATTATGCCTAATTTGGACAACCAGGTATGGTGAAGATAAGGTCTTTTTTAAAAATAATAAAATAAGACAAATAAATTAAAAACATTTTCTTGACTAAAAAAGAAAGTAAAACAATATAAAAACAGTTACATAGAAACTAGTAATTAATGAAAATGAGTAAAATTAACTGTTAAAGGTTAGGACTATTATTGGACCAGCAGCACGCACAATCATGTGTGCTTACGGACTGTATCCCTTGCAGACTGTATTGATATATATTGATATATAATGTAGGAACCAGAATATTAATAACATAAACAAACAACCCTTTTGTGTGAATGAGTGTAAATGGGGGAGGGAGGTTTTTTGGGTTGGTGCACTAATTGTAAGTGTATCTTGTGTTTTTTATGTTGATTTAATTCAGTGGTTCTTAACCTTGTTGGAGGTACCGAACCCCACCAGTTTCATATGTGCATTCACCGAACCCTTCTTTAGTGAAAAATAATAATTATTATTATTTTTTTTTCAAATTCAAGACAAAGTTATATGTTTTTGGTAACACTTTAGTATGGGGAACATATTCTAAGTAACAAAGACTTAATTTAGAGTTTTTTGGTTAGGGCCAGGGTTAGAGGGTTAGGGTCAGGGTTAGAGGGTTAGGGTTATAATAAGGCCATGCTGAATAAGGCATTAATAACTACTTAATAATGACTAGTTAAGAGCCAATATGTTACTATTTTGCAAACAAAATTGTTACTTTTTCATGTAAAATGGTGACATTTGTCATATAAAATTCAGACTTTTATCACAATATTGCCAATTTTTTTGGTGTTCTTGTAAAATAGTGAAATTTTGTGAGTAAAATTATGACCTTTGTGATAATTTTGCCAAGTGAAATTCCAATTATTATTATTATTATAATATTGCCAACATTTTTCAAATTTTCTTATAAAATTGTGACTTTTGTCGGGTAAAATTACGACTCTTCATAAAATTGCCAAAATGTTAAGCTTTTCTTGTAAAATTGCGACTGTTATTGAGTAAAATTCCAACTTTAATCATAATATCGCACAAATGTTCAGTTTTTCTTGTAACATTTTGACTTGCGTTGAGTAAAATTATGACTTTTATTATAATAATGCGAAAATTTTAAGTTTTTCTTGTGAAATTCCAACTAATTTTTCACAACAATATTTACAGGCCGATATTATCGGACATGTCTAGTTAGTACTATTAGTGGACCAGCGCACGCACAATCATGTGTGCTTACGGACTGTATCCCTTGCAGACTGTATTGATATATATTGATATATAATGTAGGAACCTACCAGAATATTAATAACAGAAAGAAACAACCCTTTTGTGTGAATGAGTGTAAATGGGGGAGGGAGTTTTTTGGGTTGGTGCACTAATTGTAAGTGTGTTTTTATGTTTATTTAATAATAAAAAAATACAATAAAAAAAAGATACCGATAATTTCCGATATTGCATTTTAAAGCATTTATCGGCCGATAACGGACATCTCTAATTATTAACCATAATATCTTAATTAACAAATTAGAACTGTATGGCATCAGAGGGTTGGTCTTGAACTGGATAAGAAGCTACTAAACCAACAGGAAGCAATAGGTGAAGCTAGGAGAACAAACATCTACAGAACTAAATATATCTTATGGCATACCGCAGGGATCAATCCTGGGAACCAAAAATGTTCAATCTTTATATAAATGACATTGGTAAAGTAACAAAGGACTAAAAGTTGATCGTGTTTGCTGACAAATCGACTGTGTTTTGTTCAGGAGAGAACACCCAGAAGCTAATACAAATATTAACAGAAGAAATAAATACATTAAAGAGATGGTTTCTGAAATCTCAGTAAAACTAAAGTAATTGCTCTTCGGTAACAGTAGAAGAGAAAGTCAAACACAAGTACAAATAGAAGATGTAGACAAAAAAATGACATTTCTAAGTGTAACAAAAGATGATAAAATGAAGTGGAAATCTCTTATAAAAATATAAAACATGAGAAGGCAAGAAATACTTCAATAATGAACAAAGTTCACTACGTTCTGGACAAAAAAAACAATCCATATTCTCTACTGCAGTGTTTTTCAACCACTGTGCCGCGGCACACTAGTGTGCCGTGAGATACAGTCTGGTATCTAATTTCATATATTTGGGTTAAAAACATTTTTTGCAAACCAGTAATTATAGTCTGCAAATGATGTGTTGTTGTTGAGTGTCGGTGCTGTCCAGAGCTCGGCAGAGTAACCGTGTAATACTCTTCCATATCAGTAGGTGGCAGCCGGTAGCTAATTGCTTTGTAAAGGCAGGTAAAAAGGTCTCTTATGCTTAAACCAAAAATAAACAAAAGGTGAGTGCCGCTAAGCAAAGGCATTGAAGCTTAGGGAAGGCTATGCAGAACGAAAGTAAAACTGAACTGGCTACAAAGTAAACAAAAACAGAATGCTGGACGACAGCAAAGACTTACTGTGGAGCAAAGACGGCGTCCACAATGTACATCCTAACATGACACGACTATCACCAATGTCCCCACAAAGAAGGACAAAAACAACTGAAATATTCTTGATTGCTAAAACAAAGTAGACGCGGGAAATATAAGACATGAAACTGCTACAGGAAAATACCAAAAAAAGAGAAAAAGCCACCAAAATAGGAGCGCAAGACAAGAACTAAAACACTGCACACAGGAAAACAGCAAAAACCTCAAAATAAGTCAGGGGGTGATGTGACAGGTGGTGACAGTACATCTACTTTGAGACAAGAGCTATGGTGATGCATGGTTGGTTATGGTTTAAATTCATATCCAACAATTGCGACAATGACTTTTTACTGTCAACTGAGTTTATGATTTCTGCTGGTGGTGTGCCTCTGGATTTTTTCAGCGCAAAAAATGTGCCTAGGCTCGAAAAAGGTTGAAAAACACTGCTCTACTGCTCGCTAGTGTTACCATATTTGAGTTATTCTGTAAAAATATGGGAAATAACTACAAAAATATGCTTCATTCACTAACCGTGTTACAAAAGAGGAAGGTTAGAATAATACATTACTGTATATGACCTATATTTGACCTGCTCATTGGCCTTGTGGTTAGCGTGTCCGCCCTGAGGCTGGAAAGTCGTGAGTTCATACCAAAGACTATAAAAATGGGACCGTTACTACATGATGCGTTATTGCGTTATTTTACGTTACTTTTGATGTAGTATTGGCTAGAAACAGAGGCGCGGTCTATGTGTGTGTCTGGGTGTGGGTGTGGGGAGGGGAGGCACACACGTGATCCGCGGTTTGATATATGAAACAAACAAAAAAAAAGTTGTTGGCACGTTCAGTCCACACAGCGTGGTCATGGCGAGCGGAGTAACGGAGGAGCTTGAACGCCCCGCGCCATTGAATCGGTGTGTTTATAGGTGCAGACTCGGTTGTGCAAAACGAGGGTTTTAAACACATGCTGAACGTGCTTGAGCCACGTTACGACATCCCCTCGCGCACCCACTTCAGCGATCAGATTGTGCCAGATCTTTATGAGCAGGAGAAGAAAAAAGTTGTGGATGAACTATCCCGAGCATCATCTGTTGCGCTCATGACAGACGGGTGGACGTCCAGGAAACTATAAGCGCTCACTTCATCACAGCAGACTGGGAGATGAGAAGACACGCCCCCTCTACGAGAGTCACCTTGCGCAGGTACTGACACAAGCAGTGGAGGAATGGAAGATAAAGATATCCCAGTCACCCGTGATAATGCCAAAAATCAAATAATTACAGTGAATGAGGCAGGACTGGGACCACAGATAGGTGCTTTGCACATGTAGTGAATTTGGCATCACAGAAGGGAATCTCAGTCAATAAGATGGAGCGCCTCCTTGGGAGGATCAGGAAGGAGGTTTCCTACTTCCACCCAAGCACAACAGCTGCACATGTGCTTAAGACAAAGCAAAAAATGCTAAAGCTGCCTACTCATAAGCTCATACATGATGTCCCAACAAGGTGGAACTCCACTTATGATATGTTGGAGCAGCAGGCAGCTATATACTCTGCATTGACCCACAACACCCTGAAGGCAAATGTCACCCTGTCTGATGATGATGTGAGAGTGGCAGATGAGGTCCTCCAGGTGCTTAAACCCCTCAAAAGTGTTACATCTCTACTGAGCACTGAAACGTCATCTTCTGTGTCAATGATCCTGCCACTGAAAACAAGGATTCTACAATCCATGGCTCCAAGTGTGGAAGACAGCAGCATCACTCCAGATGTCAGGCTTTATTTCACTACCTATGTTTCAAGGAAGATGATGTGCCTTCTTATGTTGCACTTTAACTTGTTTTTTATTAATGGTCATTGGTCCAAGTTTAAAGAAAGAAGGAATGCCTTTTTATGTTGCACTGTTTTTCATTAATTATGTTAAAAGGAAAATAAAAATGCATGTCAAGTTGATCAACAGATTGTATTATTCTCCAGTGCAATAACAGTACTGAAATGAAGGCTAAAAGGACATTAATGGGACCTTTAAAAAAAAAAGAAGAAAAAAAGAAGTAACTAAACAGTTACTTTTCACAGTAATGCATTACTTTTTGGTGTAAGTAACTGAGTTAGTAACTGAGTTACTTTTGAAATAAAGTAACTAGTAACTGTAACTAGTTACTGGTTTTCAGTAACTAACCCAACACTGATTATATGGGACATCTTGGTTGTGAGAGCGTACAGTGTGTGTTCCAACATGCGCAAAAATGTCAAGTCTCTGTTTATTTTTACGACCGGTACTCAGATGGCGAGGAGCATTAATAACATTAGCGATTGCATTAATCATATAATAACAAGCAAGAGTACTGAAGTCTTGTAGTCTTTCAGTTTATTTCTGATTTCAGACAAAAAAAACGACCAATGTGCTGACTTGGTTTGCGGCATACGTGCATACTTGCCAACCTTGAGACCTCCAATTTCTGGAGGTGGGTGCGGGGGGCGTGGTTGGGGCAGGGCGTGGTTGGGGGCGTGGTTAAGAGGGGAGGAGTATATTTACAGCTAGAATTCACCAAGTCAAGTATTTCATATATATATATATATATATATATATATATATATATATATATATATATGAACCCCCCCGTACCAAAAAGCCCTTGATGAAAGCGGATACAATTTCACCCTCACCTATGAACCCACGCCAGGAAACCAGCCAAAAAAGAACAGAAAACGAAACGACATCATCTGGTACAACCCCCCATACAGCAAAAACGTCTCAACGAACATTGGACACAAATTCCTCAATCTGATTGACAAACACTTTCCCAAAGACAACAACCTAAGAAAAGTATTCAACAAGAACAACATTAAATTGAGCTACAGCTGCATGAACAATATACGACAAATCATCTCAAACCACAACAAAACAATTGCAAATGAGCCGTCGACCCCCAGTCAGAGCGACTCCAAAACCAAGAAAGCATGTAACTGTCGAAAGAAACCTGATTGCCCCCTCAACGGGGGGTGCTTACAAACATCAGTTGTCTACCAATCTAAGGTAATACGCAAGGACATTAACACATCCGACACATATGTAGGATTAACCGAGGGTGAATTCAAAACCAGATGGAACAATCACAAGGCTTCTTTCAGGAACAAAAACCTGCGAAATACCACAGAACTCAGCAAACACATTTGGGACCTCAAAGACAATAATGTTGAATATTCAATAACATGGCAAATTCTTGCATCCAGCACACCTTACAATAGTGGTAATAAAAGATGCAACCTATGCTTGAAAGAGAAACTGTTTATTATTTACCGTCCAGACCTGTCATCCCTCAACAAGCGCAGCGAAATTGTAACAACATGCCGCCATAGACGGAAACACCTCCTAGGTAACACATGAGCCAATCACCACGCCCCTAGGCCAGCCTGTACCCACCCACTCTGTGCCCTATATAAACCATGGTATGCGAATGCTCCCATTAAAATCTCCTGATGATTGAGGGTACCCCCCCTCATGAAACAGGCCTGTAGAGATGAAATAGTCTTGTGATTTTTTTCCCCACACATACATATATTGCGCTCTACTACGGTATCGAGCACTATTTTTTGGATAACCTTATTAAGACATATACTCCACTCCAAATTGACATTTGTTGAGCACTGTACGACGATCAGAAATGGAAAAATTCAACATCGACTACTCCACGAAGAACATTCCCATACCTGCGCAGAATGATTACAAGCTAAGGCTCATAGAAAAGACGGAACACTTCCTAAGAAGGATGCGGTGGAAAGCACATTTTTTCCTCCACCCTGAAACAAAAGGAATGCAAAAGGAAACTTACGGATTCAAATCTACCAAGAACCCACCCACAGTTGAGGAACTAAAGGATTTTGAGAACGACATGCTCAAAATGATACAATCAGTCAAATTCAAGCCAATCCGCAACCCACTCCTCACCAAGCTGAAAAATGACAAGGAGCGCATCAAGAAAGTAAACAACCTCATCATAGCTGCCGATAAAATCACAAACTTCTACAGAATGGACATACCAGAACACCACACATTACTGGACAGAAGCATCACCAAATCAAACAAAAAAGCGCAACCCAACACCTTACAGAACATCCACCTGGAAAATAAAAGGATCGCGGCTGAACTGGACATTGAGGACAGGGTGGACGCCACAGCCAACAAGGAAGCCTTCATCACATTGAAGGACCACAAACCCAACTTCGCAAATAACCCAACATGCCGACTAATAAACCCAACTAAATCTGAAATAGGAAAAATCAGCAAAATAATCCTGGACAGAGTCAACACAAAAATCAAGGACAAAACACCACTCAACCAATGGAGAAATACAGCAGCAGTAATCAAATGGTTCAACAACATCCAAGACAAACAACAGCACAACTTTATCTCCTTTGATATCGAGGAATTTTACCCTTCCATCACGCAAGACCTACTGACTCAAGCACTAGACTTCGCCTCAGACTACGACTCAATCACAGGCAACGAAAGAAACATCATCATCCACGCAAAAAACTCCATTCTCATCCACAACAGTACACCATGGCAAAAAAAGAACAATGCAACATTTGACGTCACTATGGGAAGTTTTGACGGAGCAGAAACGTGTGAACTCGTTGGGAGTTTCCTCCTCTCCCAGCTCGCTAGCCTCAATCTGAACCTTGGTATTTACCGTGATGACGGACTGGCAGTGTGTCGCGCCTCGCCAAGGAGCAGCGAGAATACCAAGAAGCGCATATGCCAAATTTTCAAAGAGAACGGCCTACGGATCACGATTGAAGCCAACAAGCAAACCGTCAACTTCCTTGACGTCACTTTCAACCTGAGAAATAACAGCTACCAACCATTCACGAAACCCAACACAACACTCCAATACGTGCACCATGACAGCAACCACCCACCCACCACCACGAAAAGAATACCTACCGGAATCAATAAAAGGCTATCGATGCTGTCATCTAGCAAAGCTGAATTTGACCAAGCAACCCCCCCGTACCAAAAAGCCCTTGATGAAAGCGGATACAATTTCACCCTCACCTATGAACCCACGCCAGGAAACCAGCCAAAAAAGAACAGAAAACGAAACGACATCATCTGGTACAACCCCCCATACAGCAAAAACGTCTCAACGAACATTGGACACAAATTCCTCAATCTGATTGACAAACACTTTCCCAAAGACAACAACCTAAGAAAAGTATTCAACAAGAACAACATTAAATTGAGCTACAGCTGCATGAACAATATACGACAAATCATCTCAAACCACAACAAAACAATTGCAAATGAGCCGTCGACCCCCAGTCAGAGCGACTCCAAAACCAACAAAGCATGTAACTGTCGAAAGAAACCTGATTGCCCCCTCAACGGGGGGTGCTTACAAACATCAGTTGTCTACCAATCTAAGGTAATACGCAAGGACATTAACACATCCGACACATATGTAGGATTAACCGAGGGTGAATTCAAAACCAGATGGAACAATCACAAGGCTTCTTTCAGGAACAAAAACCTGCGAAATACCACAGAACTCAGCAAACACATTTGGGACCTCAAAGACAATAATGTTGAATATTCAATAACATGGCAAATTCTTGCATCCAGCACACCTTACAATAGTGATAATAAAAGATGCAACCTATGCTTGAAAGAGAAACTGTTTATTATTTACCGTCCAGACCTGTCATCCCTCAACAAGCGCAGCGAAATTGTAACAACATGCCGCCATAGACGGAAACACCTCCTAGGTAACACATGAGCCAATCACCACGCCCCTAGGCCAGCCTGTACCCACCCACTCTGTGCCCTATATAAACCATGGTATGCGAATGCTCCCATTAAAATCTCCTGATGATTGAGGGTACCCCCCCTCATGAAACAGGCCTGTAGAGATGAAATAGTCTTGTGATTTTTTTCCCCACACATACATATATATATATATATATATATATATATCCCCGCGACCCCGAAGGGAATAAGCGGTAGAAAATGGATGGATGGATGGATGGATATATATATATATAGATATATATATATATATATATATATATATATATATATATACACATATATATATAAATAAAATAAATACTTGAATTTCAGTGTTCATTTATTTACACATATACACACACATAACACTCATCTACTCATTGTTGAGTTAAGGGTTGAATTGTCCATCCTTGTTCTATTCTCTGTCACTATCTTTCTAACCATGCTGAACACCCTCTCTGATGATGCATTGCTGTGTGGCACGCACAAAAGTGCTTTCATCAAATGCACTAGATGGCAGTATTGTCCTGTTTAAGAGTGTCACAACATTGCTGTTTACGGCAGACGGACAGCTTTACTGTAGACGTTCTTTATATTGTGGGAAAGCGGACTCAGGTCCGCATGGAGCTGGAGGAAGCGTGGCCTCCAGCTCCGCCTGAATTTCGGGAGAAAATTTGTCCCGGGAGGTTTTCGGGAGAGGCGCTGAATTTCGGGAGTCTCCCGGAAAATCCGGGAGGGTTGGCAAGTATGCATATGTGACTCCCCTTTACCTATTCGGTAACAAGACGGAAATTGATGTGAACCATCGTCATGACAGAAGCTCCAAAACAACCAAAGAAACAAAGTTTTGTCTGAGGAGACAAAAACAAGAAAAAGGGAGGCGACCTGGATAAAAGAACAGTCAGGATCAACATTGCCCGTCTTTCACTCGCTGGCGTGAGGAGAGATTTTCGGTCGATGCTGCCTTGGCTCTGTTCCTGCTAAACTAGTGGGTGACTTTTGATGCTCTAATCAAAATGATAATTCTAATGTTAGCTATTGGAAATTTGTGTGGTAGAAATAAGCAGCTTGTTAGTTCCACACTGACACCACCAGCCACGCGCAACAAACTCAAGAATACTGTATAAAGAAAAAACTGCAAACCGCAAATGTAATGTTGGAGTAAAATATGTCTGTTCCTGCTGTGGAAAGATCAGTCATACTGAATCCTTGTGGTATTATCAGTTTATATGCGCTAGTCCTCACGGGAAATGTGGTCTTCCTTCAGGCAAAACACTAACGCTTTAGTACACTGCCACCGCCAAAATCAACCAAAACTGAAAGAGTTCTTAACTGGGGCTTTAAAAGGGAACTGCACCTTTTTAGGAATTTTGCCTATGAACAGTGACAGCAACAGTGAAGTTGGCATGTTGCGTAAATAGTAAACAATAACAGAATACAATGATTTGCAAATCCTTTTCAACCTATATTCAATTGAATAGACTGCAAAGACAAGATATTTAACGTTCGAACTGGAAAACTTTATTTTTTGAACATATTAGCTCATTTGGAATTTGATGCCTGCAACATGTTTCAAAAAAGCTGGCACAAGTGGCAAAAAAGACTGAGAAAGTTGAGGAATGCTCATCAAACACTTATTTGGAACATCCCACAGGTGAACAGGCTAATTGGGAACAGGTGGGTGCCATGATTGGGTAAAAAAGCAGCTTCCATGAAATGCTCAGTCATTCATAAACAAGGATGGGGCGAGGGTCACCACTTTGTCAACAAATGCATGAGCAAATTGTCAAACAGTTTAAGAACAACATCTCTCAACGAGCTATTGCAAGGAATTTAGGGATTTCACCATCTACCGTCCGTAATATCATCAAAAGGTTCAGAGAATCTGGAGAAATCACTGCATGTATGCGGCTAAACCTGTGACCTTCGATCCCTCAGGCGGTACTGCATCAAAAAGCGACATCAGGTGTAAAGGATATCATCACATGGGCTCAGGAACACTTCCGAAAACCTGTTCTGTGGTATGACGAGTCCACATTTCAAATTTTTCTTGGAAACTGTGGACGTCGTGTCCACTGGAACAAAGAGAAAAAGACCCAATCAAGGCTTTTTATAGGCGCAAAGTTCAAAAGCCAGCATCTGTGATGGTATGGGGGTGTATTAGTGCCCAAGGCATGGGTAACTTACACATCTGTGAAGGCACCATTAATGCTGAAAGGTACATACAGGTTTTGGAGCAACAAATGTTGCCATCCAAGCAACGTTATCATGGACGCCCCTGCTTATTTCAGCAAGACAATGCCAAGCCACGTGTTACATCAGCGTGGCTTTGTAGTAAAAGAGTGCGGGTACTAGACTGGCCTGCCTGTAGTCCAGACCTGTCTCCCATTGAAAATGTGTGGCGCAATATGAAGCCTAAAATACAATAACGGAGACCCCCGGACTGTTGAACAACTTAAGCTGTACATCAAGCAAGAATGGGAAAGAATTCCACCTGAAAAGCTTCAAAAATTGGTCTCCTCAGTTCCCAAACGTTTACTGAGTGTTGTTAAAAGGAAAGGCCATGTAACACAGTGGCAAAAATACCCCTGTGCCAACTTTTTTGCAACGTTTTGCTGCCATTAAATTCTAAGTGAATGAATATTTGCAAAAGAAATTATGTTTCTTAGTTCAAACATTAAATATCTTGTCTTTGCAGTCTATTCAATTGAATATATGCAAGACAAGTTTTTTTAATGCATTGTAAATAGTAAATAAATGCGATCATAAGTCTACTTACAATGGAGCCAATAGGAGCCACTCCATTCTGCCTATAAAGCCCTTAAAAACACCCAAACACCTCCATTAAGGTTTTATATACATGATGTATGTAAAGTAGTAATAATATTTACATACTATACGATCATTTAAGGAGTACTCGTCACATTAATTTAAAAAACGCATCACAACGTTTCCTTTTTTACCCCAACAACACTGATTAAAAAAAAACCATACAAGGTGTGCTGTTATTAGGTTGCCAACTGCTAGGATGTTCAATATGTTCATATATTCCCATTAAGATGAAAAATTACTTATAATCCTAGCAAAGAAACCAAGCGTCTTGGCGTGTCATTTTCCGCCATTTCCGGGTCTAAATTTCCTGGCAAAGTGTACCAAGTTGTCGGATTATACCATCATCATTCTACAAACCCCGTTTCCATATGAGTTGGGAAATTGTGTTAGATGTATATATAAACGGAATACAATGATTTGCAAATCCTTTTCAACCCATATTCAATTGAATGCACTACAAAGACAAGATATTTGATGTTCAAACTCATAAACTTTATTTTTTTTTTGCAAATAATAATTAACTTAGAATTTCATGGCTGCAACATGTGCCAAAGTAGTTGGGAAAGGGCATGTTCACCACTGTGTTACATGGCCTTTCCTTTTAACAACACTCAGTAAATGTTTGGGACCTGAGGAGACACATTTTTTAAGCTTCTTAGGTGGAATTCTTTCCCATTCTTGCTTGATGTACAGCTTAAGTTGTTCAACAGTCCGGGGTCTCCGCTTCATAATGTGCCACACATTTTCAATGGGAGACAGGTCTGGACTACAGGCAGGCCAGTCTAGTACCCGCACTCTTTTACTATGAAGCCACGTTGATGTAACACGTGTCTTGGCATTGTCTTGCTGAAATAAGCATGGGCGTCCATGGTAACGTTGCTTGGATGGCAACATATGTTGCTCCAAAACCTGTATGTACCTTTCAGCATTAATGGCGCCTTCACAGATGTGTAAGTTACCCATGTCTAATACACCCCCATACCATCATAGATGCTGGCTTTTCAACTTTGCGCCTACAACAATCCGGATGGTTCTTTTCCTCTTTGGTCCGGAGGACACGACGTCCACAGTTTCCAAAAACAATTTGAAATGTGGACTCGTCAGACCACAGAACACTTTTCCACTTTGTATCAGTCCATCTTAGATGAGCTCAGGCCCAGCGAAGCCGACGGCGTTTCTGGGTGTTGTTGATAAACGGTTTTCGCCTTGCATAGTAGAGTTTTAACTTGCACTTACAGATGTAGCGACCAACTGTAGTTACAGACAGTGGGTTTCTGAAGTGTTCCTGAGCACATGTGGGGATATCCTTTACACACTGATGTCGCTTGTTGATGCAGTACAGCCTGAGGGATCGAAGGTCACGGGCTTAGCTGCTTACGTGCAGTGATTTCTCCAGATTCTCTGAACCCTTTGATGATATTACGGACCGTAGATGGTGAAATACCTAAATTCCTTGCAATAGCTGGTTGAGCAAGGTTTTTCTTAAACTGTTCAACAATTTGCTCACGCAAATTAGTGACCCTCGCCCCATCCTTGTTTGTGAATGACTGAGCATTTCATGGAATCTACTTTTATACCCAATCATGGCACCCACCTGTTCCCAATTTGCCTGTTCACCTGTGGGATGTTCCAAATAAGTGTTTGATGAGCATTCCTCAACTTTATCAGTATTTATTGCCACCTTTCCCAACTTCTTAGTCACGTGTTGCTGGCATCAAATTCTAAAGTTAATGATTATTTGCAAAAAAAAAAAGTTTATCAGTTTGAACATCAAATATGTTGACTTTGTAGCATATTCAACTGAATGTGGGTTGAAAATGATTTGCAAATCATTGTATTCCGTTTATATTTACATCTAACACAATTCCCCAACTCATATGGAAACGGGGTTTGTACTATCCAGGGAAGAGGCATGATTTGCAGTCTACAATAAACATCACGAGCAAAGGAAGCACCTGACCACTCGATGAAGTAAACATAGGCACTCATGCTGGTAATCACGGCGTCCCTATAAATAGTTTGTCTGCGTTAGCGCTTATAATAACAATATCACTAATATTTGTTAATACTCAGCTCATAAAATGTGAATGGAGCATTATTGTTTTTGAATGGTTATTTATTGGGTTTTAAGGGCAAGATGGAGGACCTCCCAATGCCGCCATTGTAAGCGGACTTTTATTGACAAGTTAGAATGCATTAAAAAACAATCTGTCGTCAAAATGATTGTGAAAAAGTGCAGTTCCCCTTTAACTTTGCATATAGGCAGTGTTTTATCACCATATCTATGACTCAGAGTCTATAGTACAGTACTTGGTCTCCCCAAAGAAAAAATAATACACATAAATAAGGTCAGCATATGTCTTCAGTAGCCTACACAAAAAAAAACTCATTTCATCATCACTTTATTTTGTAGTATTGAACAATAATATTTTTGATGTTCTATTGTAACCCACAGCACTGTGATTGATGGGTCTGTTATATTTATGATATATTATCTGAAGCAGAAGAAAAGCAGTTCAAAGAACAGCTCAACGTGAATACTTCCTTTTGTATCTCCATCGGTAGGTCGTGAGTTCAAACCCCGGCCGAGTCATACCAAAGACTATAAAAATGGTACCCATTACCTCTCTGCTTGGCACTCAGCATCAAGGGTTGGAATTTGGGGGTTAAATCACCAAAAATGATTCCCGGATGGGGCGAGGGCCACCACTTTGTCAACAAATGCGTGAGCAAATTGTTGAACAGTTTAAGAAATACCTTTCTCAACCAGCTATTGCAAGGAATTTAGGGATTTCACCATCTACATTCTGTAATATTATCAAAGGGTTCAGAGAATCTGGAGAAATCACTGCACGTAAGCAGCTAAGCCCGTGACCTTCAATCCCTCAGGGTGTACTGTATCAACAAGCAACATCAGTGTGTAAAGGATATCACCACATGGGCTCAGGAACACTTCAGAAACCCACTGTCAGTAACTACAGTGCCCAAGACTTGGGTAACTTACACATCTGTGAAGGCGCCATTAATGCTGAAAGGTACATACAGGTTTTGGAGCAACATATGTTGCCATCCAAGCAACGTTACCATGGACGCCCCTGCTTATTTCAGCAAGACAATGCCAAGCCACGTGTTACATCAACGTGGCTTCATAGTAAAAGAGAGCGGGTACTAAACTGGTCTGCCTGTAGTCCAGACCTGTCTCTCATTGAAAATGTGTGGCACATTATGAAGCCTAAAATACCACAACGAAGACCCCAACTTAAGCTGTACATCAAGCAAGAATGGGAAAGAATTCCACCTGAGAAGCTTAAAAAATGTGTCTCCTCAGTTCCCAAACATTTACTGAGTGTTGTTAAAAGGAAAGGCCATGTAACACAGTGGTGAACATGCCCTTTCCCAACTACTTTGGCACGTGTTGCAGCAATGAAATTCTAAGTTAATTATTATTTGCAAAAAAAAATAAAGTTTATGAGTTTGAACATCAAATATCTTGTCTTTGTAGTGCATTCAATTGAATATGGGTTGAAAATGATTTGCAAATCATTGTATTCCGTTTATATTTACATCTAACACAATTTCCCAACTCATATGGAAACGGGGTTTTTACCAGTGACGTGCGGTGAGGTTGATGGCTGGTGAGGCACTGACTTCATCACAGTCAGATTTACAAACATATGAACCCTAAAGAGTATCTTATTCACCATTTGATTGGCAGCAGTTAACGGGTTATGTTTAAAAGCTCATACCAGCATTCTTCCCTGCTTGGCACTCAGCATCAAGGTTTGGAATTGGGGGTTAAATCACCAAAAATGATTCCCGGGCGCAGCCACCGCTGCTGCTCACTGCTCCCCTCACCTCCCAGGGGGTGAACAAGGGGATGGGTCAAATGCAGAGAACAAATTTCACCGAGTGTGTGTGTGTGTGTGTGACAATCATTGGTACTTTAACTTTAACTTTAATATGGACCATATGTTTTTTCAGTAAATGGTTAAGACTGCATCTGTTTAAGTCTGGTAGAAACAATAAATGACTTAATGAAGCATTAGTTATATATATATATATATATATATATATATATATATATATATACACACACCGTATTTTCTGGACCATAGGGTCCACCGGATTATAAGGCGCACTGCCGATGAGCGGGTCTATTCTATAAAGTTGGTTTTGCATAATATTGTGAAACAAAACGGCAGATAATATTATTATAAGTTCAGTATTTTAACATAAAAGTGTTTGATTGTGAGGCATTAAAAGCCACAAAATTCAACGGGTCCATCAGACCCACAAACGCTGGCTGAGTAACAACAATATGAACGTTGCCCGGAAAATGTATCTGCCAGTTTGTGCATCCCACAGGGATTCTTCTTTTGTGTTTCTGCACCTGCGGTTCCCACACAAGGTTGCAACATTGTTTGTCAACACTGTCTGCTCTCATTTTCTCGCACATTTGACCCTCTGATGTTCTGTGTACCTACGCTCTGTCCTCCTCCTGTCTAGGCCTGCTGTGTGAGTGTGTTTGTTTTTGTGTGTGTGTGGGTGTGTGTGTGGTACACAGAACATCAATTTCCACACTTCTATTAGCCCCAGGTCCTGTGGACTCGGACATCTTATATGTAATAGAAATGTGTAGGGGGTGTGTATGGTGTGTGGTCATTAAATATGTATTCTGATAGATGTTCTTCACAGAAAATGAGCCAAAGTGAGTGAGTCTCAGTTTGAAAAATTAATTAATTGTATCATTTTTCTTTCTTTTCAGACACGAACACCACACAAGTCCGAAAAATACGGTATGTATATATGTATTTAATTATACACACAATACAATATACATCCAATATTTTGCTCTGCCACAATAATGTCATGAATTTAAATAAAAATACCTCAAGTTGAGGGCTTTTCTCAGCATTTTTAGGTGAGATTCAAAAGAGATTAACTAGATTAATTATAATTAATTAATCGCTCATTTTTAATTGCTTGACAGCGCTGGTATATGACACGTGTGGTTACATTAAAGTATTGTCTATGTTATTTTTCATGTGTGTATTTGTATGCAAGAGCCTTCATTGTATGTCATGTGATGAACATCCATATCTCCATTTCGCCACCAGGAGGCATTGGTGAGTTAGTGGAAAGGCAAGTATTCTTCAATGGAATGATGCAACAGAAGATAACAGATGTTATACTATTATATGCCTCATCGTGTCTTTGTTCATTACAAGCTAGTAAGAAAAGAAAACTACACATTAATGATGAATGTCTTTATATAATGCAAGTACTGTTGGAGAGTTTGATGAGCAAAACATTAAATCTGTATACTTTTGAGGTCCCTAAACCTGACATAATCCACTAATCCACGTCCACATCCGTGTTGTATATACCATCAACCTGCCGGGGACTACGGATGGAAATTAGCCTTTGGCTACAATCTGTCACATTTACATCTTATATGTTCATTAATATGCATTGTCCTATGTCACAAAGGAAGATATAATACTAATAGTTATCCATCTTAACTGCTACTCTGTTGAGCTCAGTAAAAGCAGTGTGTTTCGTTTAAAAGGCTCAAACGCTGTTTATCATTAGTCATGTATTATTATGAATTCATAAGTTCAAGTTTCATTTTATTTCCAGACATTTTTAAACATTTTGACGGCTAAAGAGCAGACATTCTTCAATATACAGTCGTGGTCAAAAGTTTACATACAGAACATAATGTCATGGCTGTCTTGAGTTTCCAACCATTTTTACAACTCTTATTTATTTGGGATAGAGTGATTGGAGCACATACTTGTTGGTCACAAAAAACATTCATGAAGTTGGTTCTTTTATGTATTTATTATGGGTCTACTGAAAATGTGAGCAAATCTGCTGGGTCAAAAGTATACATACAGCAATGTTAATATTTGCTTACATGCCCCTTGGCAAGTTTCACTGCAATAAGGCGCTTTTGGTAGCCATCCACAAGCTTCTGGTTGAATTTTTGAACACTTCTCTTGACAAAATTGGTGCAGCTCAGCTAAATTTGTTGGTTTTCTGACATGGACTTGTTTCTTCAGCATTGTCCACATGTTTAAGTCAGGACTCTGGGAAGGCCATTCTAAAACCTTAATTCTAGCCTGATTTAGCCATTCCTTTACCACTTTTGACGTGTGTTTGGGGTCAATGTCCTGTTGGAACACCCAACTGCGCCCAAGACCCAACCTCCGGGGTGATGATTTTAGGTTGTCCTGAAGAATTTGAAGGTAATCCTCCTTTTTCATTGTCCCATTTACTCTCTGTAAAGCACCAAAACAGGCCCAGAGCATAATACTACCACCACCATGCTTGACGTTAGGATGATGTTCCTGGGATTAAAGGCCTCTCCTTTTCTCCTCCCAACATATTTCTTGGTATTGTGGCCAAAAAGCAACATTTTTGTTTCATCTGACCACAGAACTTTCCTCCAGAACATGGGTGTCAAACTCTGGCCCGCGGGCCAAATTTGGCCCGCCGTGTAATTTCACTTGGCCCTTGAGGCGATATCAAATTAACACTAGAGCTGGCCCGCCGATTATATTCAGCGGCGGTCCCACGGTTGCACCGCATTCACCGCTAATTCTCATACTTGCCAACCCTCCTGGGAGACTCTCAAATTTCAGTGCCCCTCCCAAATGCTGGCCCAGTCACATAATATGTGCGGCTTCAGCACGCACACACACGTGAATGCCATGCATACTTGGCCAACAGCGATACAGGTTACACTGACGGTGCCCGTATAAATAACTTTAACACTGTTAGAAATATACGCCACACTGTGAATCCACACCAAACAAGAATGACAAACACATTTCTGGAGAACATCCGCACCGTAACACAACATAAACCCAACAGAACAAATACCCAGAATCCCATTCAGCCCTAACTCTTCCGGGCTGCAATATACACCGTCGCTACCACCAAACCCCGCCCACCTCAACCGACGCACGGAGGGGGGTGGGGGGTTTGGTGGTAGCAGTGGTGTATATTGCTGCCCGGAAGAGTTAGGGCTGCATGGGGTTCTGGGTATTTGTTCTGTTGTGTTTATGTCGTGTTACGGTGCGGATGTTCTCCCGAAATGTGTTTGTCATTCTTGTTTGGTGTGGATTCACAGTGTGGCGCACATTTCTAACAGTGTTAAAGTTGTTTATACGGCCACCCTCAGTGTGACCTGTATCGCTGTTGGACAAGTATGCATGCATTCACGTGTGTGCGTGCTGAAGTCGCACATATTTTGTGATTGGTCCGGCACGTTGCTAGAATGGATGAAAAGCAGACGTGACGACAGCTCGTGGAGGACGATAAACGCAGTGCTTTTAAAGCACGCCCCCAAGACTGTGGTCCGGGTGGACTACGAGGTATAATGACTGATGAACAACTTTGTTCGATAATGAAGGTTGCCTCAGCTGAAAGCCTGAGCCCCGACATTAATGAACTAGCATCCAAGAAAAGATGGCAGGTATCTGGCTTGGGCACATCAGATTAGATCAGTGTGTTGCAAACTGAGCAGTTTAAAGTCCTGAATGGTTGGTTTATTCATTGTTTTTTTATTTTCAAATTCATTAGCCTGTGGAAAAAGTTAATGTTGATATTTACCTCAGAAGGCTACAAATAGAAAAGAGGCATTACATTTTTATTTAAATTGTATTTGATATGCCATTGATATTTTTTAATTATTATTATTATTATTTGAAACTCGATTTTGCATGTCACTATAAAGTTATATAAGCCTTGCTTGTTCAATATTTAATGCAAAACTTGTTTGGGTCCCTATTAAAAGGTTCAATTGTTCAACCTTGGCCCGCGGCTTTGTTCAGTTTTAAATTTTGGCCCACTCTGTATTTTTGTTTGACTCCCCTGCTCCAGAAGGTCTTATCTTTGTCCATGTGATGTTAGATGAAACACAAATTGCCAGAAGCTTGTGGATGGCTACCAAAAGCGCCTTATTGCAGTGAAACTTGCCAGGGGACATGTAAGCAAATATTAACATTGCTGTATGTATACTTTTGACCCATAATAAATTCATAAAAGAACCAAACTTCATGAATGTTTTTTGTGACCAACAAGTATGTGCTCCAATCACTCTATCACAAAAAAATAAGAGTTGGAGATATTATTGGAAACTCAAGACAGCCATGACATTACGTTCTTTACAAGTGTATGTAAACTTTTGACCATGACTGTACATATAGTCTGAAATAAAATAGGCAGAAGCTGAGGCTTATTACACCTATCCCAGTGTATTTACAAAACACAAATAGAAAAACAAAAAATTAATAAAAACTAACCATTAATCAAAAAATAAAATAAAATAAAATATGAAAAAGTTCCAACATGTTCATTTCACATCCTTAGCATCTCAACATATTTTTTTATAATTAATTTCTTCTAAATATTTTTAAATTGAATTGAAAGTTTTACAGCCTTAACTCTTGGTCCAAGAATCACAACAAAAGACACATAATGCTGCTTTGCACTCGTTTTAACTTATGTTTTTTTTTAAACATTTCTTTCATTCAGAAATTATAAACACAATCTCGTTTTTGAAACAATCCCTGAATATACACTGGTAACTTGCTATTTTATAAGTTATACATCAATTGTGCTGTCTTGCAGTTGACCAAATCCTTCTATTTTAGTGCTTTTATTATAGTGAAAAGCTCATTTGTATGTGCCCTGTAAGCCACTTTAGTCACCATGCGGATCACTCTTTTTTGAATGATACTAATCGGACTAAGATTAGTTTTATAAGCGTTTTCCCACACTTCAAGGCCACAGGTCATGTAAGGGAGAAACAGGGAACAGTATAAAATATATTGGTTTTCCTCATTAAAAAGTTCTTTGACATGAGATATTATTGCAAAAGATTTACCGTATTTTTCGGAGTATAAGTCGCACCGGAGTATAAGTCGCACCTGCCGAAAATGCATAATAAAGAAGGAAAAAAACATATAAATCGCACTGGAGCCCGGCCAAACTATGAAAAAAACTGCGACTTATTGTCCGAAAAATACGGTACATAGCTTTGATATAGTTTATACGGGGCTTCCAACTGAGTTTATTTTGTAAAAGTACTTCAAGAATTTGTTATTTAATTCACTCTTTCTATCTCAGTGTCATTTATAATTAATTCTCTACATACATCAATGGCACAATTTCCAAACATTATACATTTAGTTTTGTTTAAATTGAGAGTTATAAACTTATTTGTATCAAACTACTTCTTTAACAATAATAGTTATTTTTTTTACTGTATCTATCGATGTTTCTAGGTTGTTACCAGGACTAAGTATGTTGGTGTCATCAGCGCATAAAATCAAATGTATTGTTTTTGAAACTAAACAAAGATTGTTAATATACAAAACCCAAAACCAGTGAAGTTGGCACGTTGTGCAAATCGTAAATAATCGCCTTTCCTTTGAACAACACTCAGTAAACTAAGGAGACACATTCTTTAATCTTTACAGGTGGAATTCTTTCCCATTCTTGCTTGATGTACAGCTTAAGTTGTTCAACAGTCCGGGGGTCTCCGTTGTGGTATTTTAGGCTTCATAATGCGCCACAAATTTTCAATGGGAGACAGGTCTGGACTACAGGCAGGCCAGTCTAGTACCCGCACTCTTTTACTATGAAGCCACGTTGATGTAACACGTGGCTTGGCATTGTCTTGCTGAAATAAGCAGGGGCGTCCATGGTAACGTTGCTTGGATGGCAACATATGTTGCTCCAAAAGCTGTATGTACCTTTCAGCATTAATGGTGCCTTCACAGATGTGTAAGTTACCCATGTCTTGGGCACTAATACACCCCCATACCATCACAGATGCTGGCTTTTCAATTTTGCGCCTATAACAATCCGGATGGTTCTTTTCCTCTTTGGTCCGGAGGACACGACGTCCACAGTTTCCAAAAACAATTTGAAATGTGGACTCGTCAGACCACAGAACACTTTTCCACTTTGTATCAGTCCATCTTAGATGAGGTCAGGCCCAGCGAAGCCGACGGCGTTTCTGGGTGTTGTTGATAAACGGTTTTCGCCTTGCATAGGAGAGTTTTAACTTGCACTTACAGATGTAGCGACCAACTGTAGTTACTGACAGTGGGTTTCTGAAGTGTTCCTGAGCCCATGTGGTGATATCCTTTACACACTGATGTCGCTTGTTGATGCAGTACAGCCGGAGGGATCGAAAGGTCACGGGCTTAGCTGCTTACGTGCAGTGATTTCTCCAGATTCTCTGAACCCTTTGATGATATTACGGACCGTAAATGGTGAAATCCCTAAATTCCTTGCAATAGCTGGTTGAGAGAGGTTTTTCTTAAACTGGTCAACAATTTGCTCACGCATTTGTTGACAAAGTGGTGACCCTCGCCCCATCCTTGTTTGTGAATGACTGGGCATTTCATGGAATCTACTTTTATACCCAATCATGGCACCCACCTGTTCCCAATTTGCCTGTTCACCTGTGGGATGTTCCAAATAAGTGTTTGATGAGCATTCCTCAACTTTATCAGTATTTATTGCCACCTTTCCCAACTTCTTTGTCACGTGTTGCTGGCATCAAATTCTAAAGATAATGATTATTTGCAAAAAAAACATTTTTTTATGAGTTTGAACATCAAATATGTTGTCTTTGTAGCATATTCAACTGAATATGGGTTGAAAATTATTTGCAAATCATTGTATTCCATATATATTTACATCTAACACAATTTCCCAACTCATATGGAAACGGGGTTTGTACATTATAAACAAAGAGAGGTAGCTAACACCTCTCACATGCTTTGCCCTTCTCTAGGCACCCGCCCGCTTCTTCCCGGAAACCCGGAAACACCCATGCCAAGTTGCGTTACACGGTGTGCAAGTCTAAACAAATCATGGCGTTATGGCGACACGTTAAGCATCAACAACGCTGCCCTTCTTTCCTCAAACGCCATCGCTTTCCTGCGAGGTGAAGCAACAATCCAAATAAAGCCCTGGTGAACAGCCACAAACGCGGGAGTGCCCAAAGTACAGACAACTGTGCACCGAATGACCTTGTATCCAGCCACCTCTTCAAGACACGGCAAAATAACACATGCAATAACATTTATCTAGCCAAATACATGTGTCATATACTGTAAATACTGAAGGTGGGGGAAAAAAAATATTTTGAGCAATTTCCCTTGAGGATCATCAAAGTTTATCTAAGTCTAATAATCGATTTTTAGATGCATCGCAATGCGGACATGGACGATTATAAAATCAATTAGTAAACGTCACTAATCGATGTATTTATTGTACCGTATTTTTAGGACTATAAAGGCACACACAAAATCCTTTAATTTTCTGAAAAATCGACAGTGCGTCTTATGACGCTTTAAGTACGGAATAATTTTAGTTGTGCTTACCGACCTCAAAGCTATTTTATTTGGTACACGGTGTAATGATAAGTGTGACTAGTAGATGGTAGTCACACACAAGAGATACGTGTAGACTGCAATATGACTCAAGGAAACAACACCAAAATTGTATATGTTCCATTGAAAACATAGAACATTACACACGCCGCTCAAAAATCTATCAAAATGTTTTAGTAAGACTTTGGTAAGCTTTGAAGCCGCACCGCTTGATGGATTGTACTGTGCTTCAACATACGAGTATTATTATGGTGTGTGTATAAGGTAAGACATATTATCTGGCAATTGTTTTCGCAATATTATGCAAAAGCACCTTTTCTTACTTTATGGTACCTGCTGATGTGTATTTGGGATCTGCATAAGTCCTGAAAATTTGTGCGCGTCCGCCCTTCATCCGTGGCAACCCCGTAGTCGATAAGCTTTTTCTTCTTCTTTATCTTCTTGTTATGGGACATCCATCCTCCGCTGCTGCCATTTCTAATATAAAGTAGTGTAAAGTTCTTACTTATATCTGTCAGTAAACGTGCCATGACAGCGCTAAAACATACCGGTGTAGTGAGTTTACATTATTCACACAAGGAACTTTAGTTATTAGAGAGTTCCGGTCTGACAGTTTTTTACGTTGCTGTTGCACTAGTGAGCCACGGATGAGAAGATGCTGCTCCGCTATTGATTGAAGTAAAGTCTGAATGTCATTAAAACAGTCAGCTCCATCTTTTGACACTTATTCCACTCCCATCCTTGCACGCTGCACAGCTACAACAAAGATGACGGGGAGAAGACGCTGTCGAAGGTGAGCCACGTAAATAAGACCGCCCACAAAACGGCGCATCCTGAAGCGACTGTCAGAAAGCGGCTTGAAGATGATCTGTAAAACATCATCTATGCAACATTTTGACCAAAGAACCACCATTACATGTTATGTAGACCACAAGGAAATGTTTTAATAATAAATAATAAAAAATAATATGACTCCTTTAATGCGGCCTATAATCCCGGTGTGCCTTTTGTATGAAAACAGACCTGACTAGATCCGCTCATCCGCAGTGCGCCATATAATCCGGTGCGCCTTATGGTCCGGAAAATACGGTAAATAAAATAATGCAGACAATTCTAAAATTTGGCTGACTGCAGTGAGCCACCTCACAGAGAGGTCTGACCAGCTCTTTTATTTAAGGGCTCTTGTGTTCCAGTTTTGCACACATTTCCATTAATTTAATACAGGGGTGCTCATTACGTCGATCGCGAGCTACCGGTCGATCTCGGAGGGTGTGTCAGTCGATCACCAGCCAGGCATTAAAAAAATAGTCCTAAAAATGAGCGATTATAAATCTTCACTATGACGTCACTTTCGTCACTTGATTGACATTCACGGCACCCGAGGGTCTTCTGAGATGACGCTGGCTGCTGCCAGCTCATTAAAATTACCGACTGGAAGGCAAGAAACACTTTATTTCAACAGACTCTGGCGCCGTACCTGGCGTCAAAACTCCAAAGACCGACTGCACAGTTGCACAGTTGCGCTACCAAAATAAGTGTCTCAGAAAGCTGGCGTGCACAAGCTAGCAAGCTACGGAGTTTGCCGACAATGTATTTCTTGTAAAGTGTATACAAAGGAGTACGGAAGCTGGACAAATAAGATGCCAAAAACCAACCACTTTCATGTGGTATTGGACAGAAAGGAGGACTTTTTTTCTCCTCCATTCGAAAATGCGGACGTTATCAGCACCACTGTCCAATCAATGCAAGTCATCAGAATCAGGTAATAGACCAACTTATATTCTTGTCTTCATGAAAGAAAGGAATCTATATGTGTTAAACATGCTTGTATTATCATTAAACACTTTTAACTTATTAACAATATTAACTATATGTGTTAAACATGCTTGTATTATCTTTAAACACCTTTAACTTGTTAACAATATTAACTATATGTGTTAAACCTGCTTGTATTATCTTTAAACTGTCACGTCTGTGTAATCATGTTTTGTTTTAGTCATGTTTTGTTTTGTTTTTGTTTTTGTTTAGTTATTGGACTCTTTAGTTTCTGGCTTTTCACTCCCTTGTCTTGTTTCCATAGTTACCCATTAGTTTCACCTGTTCCACGTTTGGACTCATTGTGCACTCTTGTTTGTCACCATAGCAACCTATTAGTTCACCTGTCACGTCACGCACCTGTTTCACGTTTTGAGTCACGCACCTGTTTTCACTAATCATGTCACTAGTATTTAAGTTCATTGTTTTCAGTTTGTCGTTCTGGCGACATCCGGATTCATACCCCTGTCACACTCTGTTTACCTCTGCGTACTTCATGCCCTGTCCAAGTAAGTTTTTTCGATTCATGCCACAGTTAGCGACTTATGTTCATGTCATATGTTTTTTGCCCACGTGCAAGTATTGGTTTCATTTGTCAAGTTTGTACTTCCGCCTTGTGCGCACCTTTAGTTTGTTCTTTTTGTTATAGTAAAATATGTCTTCACCTTCACGCCATGTCTGGTGCAAATGTTCATTTGCACCACGGGAGAACAAACCACGCCATAGTCCAAGTCTTGACATAAACACCTTTAAGTTGTTAACAATATTAACTATATGTATTAAACATTCTTGTATTATCATTAAACACCTTTAATTTATAAACAATATTAACTATGTGTTAAACATGCTTGTATTATCATTAAACACCTTTAACTTGTTAACAATATTAACTATATGTGTTAAACATGCTTGCATTATCTTTAAACACCTTTAACTTGTTAACAATATTAACTATATGTATTAAACATACTTGTATTATCATTAAACACCTTTAATTTTTTAACAATATTAACTATATGTGTTAAACATGCTTGCATTATCATTAAACACCTTTAACTTGTTAACAAAAACATATATTTCATAAATAAGTAAATGTAAATTATATATATGAATGAGGTAGATCCCCACGACTTGATCAATTGAAAAGTAGCTCGCCTGCAGAAAAAGTGTGAGCACCCCTGATTTAATACATCTGGGAATTAATTGAACCGTTTGTTATTACAAATGTTTTTTTAGGTTGCAAGTGATAAACACTTTGTTGAGGGGGGCGTGGCCTGCGCCTGCAGCGAGGCGGGGTGTGCCAGGACCGGCCTCGGAGTCAGCGACAGGTGCGTAGATGGCCCATCTGGGCCTTTTTATCTCATTACCTGTCGCTCTGTATAAGCAGCAACCGGGAGGAGAGACGTTGTTGGAGCTCGTCGACCCGGGGCATTGGGTAGGCGTCAAAACGTGACACCTCATTTACCTTGCGGTAATCCACACAGAACCGCACAGACCCATCCTTCTTCCCTACCAGAACGATGGGGCTGCACCACGCAAAGTAGTTCGGGAGGAATTAAAATCCATGCTGGAGCTGGGGGTAATAGAAGAATCCCACAGTGCGTGGTGCAGCCTCATCGTTCTGGTAGGGAAGAAGGAGTGTGTTGTTGCCGGTGCTGTAGCCTGGCTAACAAGCGAGCTCGCTCGGTGACTGACTAACAACACCATGTCTATGGTTTGGGATTATTTTAAAGTGTCTCTGACGGATAAAAAACTGGCAATTTGCAATGACTGCAAAAAGTTGGTTATGCGAGGAGGAACTAAGACGTCTTCCTTTAATACGAGCAATTTGATCTCCCACCTCTTCAAGAATCATAAGGAGATACACGATGAATACAAGCGGAAGATGGATGAAAAGCAAACAGCGAAAAAAAGTAGTACCACACAGTTGTCGCTTAAAGACTCCGACGAGAAAAAACAAAAATACAACAATAACCACCCCAAGGCGAAAGCCCACGTTGTGGTCAGGGACAACGCACGCAGTATGGCAAAAAGCTACGGTGGAGTTTGGTGTGGATAGTCTGTCCTGCATGCGCACACGGAGGTGTCCTGTCTCAACGCAGCATTTCAGAAGCTCTGGCTGACTGCTAGGCCACTTCAAGCACTCACCACTAGCTTGCAGCACATTTGTGTTACTCATACAAATACGTTAAAGCAGGGCAGATTGAGCCCAGTTTATAATTTCCTGTTATACAGTATGCCAGGCAGTCTTGCACTAAAGGAGGACTATGTTATTGTTCACTTTATGACTCTAGTATACTCTGGACTGAAGCTTTGTGCGTTCATTGTTTTTTTAGCTGTTGTTTTGAGGCATGTTTAAAAAATAAAAAAAATAATGCACTTTGTGAAAGTCAAAGTATAGTATTTCCCATAGTTGTAGTGGGTATCAAGATTATCTCAGGGAGAGCATGTCCCAAATTCCAAACTGCTGTTTTGAGGCATGTTATAAAAAATAATGCACTTTGTGACTTCAATAATAAATATGGCAGTGCCATGTTGGCACTTTTTTCCATAACTTGAGTTTATTTATTTTGGAAAACCTTGTTACATTGTTTAATGCATCCAGCGGGGCATCACAACAGAATTAGGCATAATAATGTGTGAACTCCACGACTGTATATATCGGTATCGGTTGATATCGGAATAGGTAATTAAGAGTTGGACAATATGGGAATATCGGCAAAAAAGCCATCATCGGACATCTCTAGTTGTTGTGTTGGCATTTGTTGTGACCTTTCTCAGCCACCATAGGAATCGTCTCTGTATGGGAAAGTTGTTGTGTTATGGCTTTATGTTGTTGTGTTTGCATTTGTTGGGACATTTGCAATTGTTGTGACCCTTCTCGGGCCACTGTAGTAATAGACCGTGGTCTCCTGTCTCTAATGGCTCAGTCAGTATAATATTAGGAGAACATTGCTCTAATGCAGGGGTCGGCAACCCGCGGCTCTTTAGCGCCGCCCTAGTGCATACTTGCCAACCTTGAGACCTCCGATTTCGTGAGGTGGGGGGCGTGGTCGGGGGTGGGGCGGGGGGCGTGGTTGGGGGCGTGGTTAAGATATATATATATAAGAAATACTTGACTTTCAGTGAATTCTAGCTATATATATTTATTTTATTACATATACATATATATATATATATATATATATATATATATATATATATATATATATATATATATATATATATATATATATACACATATAAATAAATAATAGAAATACTTGAATTTCAGTGATCATTTATTTACACATATACACGCACATAACACTCATCTACTCATTGTTGAGTTAAGGGTTGAATTGTCCACCCTTGTTCTATTCTCTGTCACTATTTCAGAACACACACATTATACAAATATACATTATAAAATCAATAAGAAAGCGGGAGCTCTAATTTGGGAGTCTGAATTAGGATCAGAAGTTCCTATATAAACATTGCGCACTCACGTCGCCATTTTGTATTGATTACTGCAGCTGTGCACTGGATTCATTCACAAATACAAACTACAACTCACAAACACTTTAGAGTTAGGCTCCACCATCAGAATGTGTACTTAAACTTATAAAGATCACATGGATATTATTCAGTGAGTTGATTCACCAAAACTAACCTGTTATACAGGAGGAAAAAGCACACTGGACGTTTCAATTGTTCACAGAATGGTCGCGCTCATCAGAATGACAAGACATTCCGGTCTGCAGGTGATAGCATTCAATTGGGAAGAAACGCCCTACTGCCCCCTACTGACCAATGTGAATACTGATAAATGTGTAATGACAGCTCCAAAAACGAATTCAAACCACAAAATAAAATAAATAAATCAACACAAAAATGTGACACATTATGGGTGGGTCACATATGCATGTACAGTAGATGGCAGTATTGTCCTGTTTAAAAGTGTCACAACATTGCTGTTTACGGCAGACGAACTGCTTTAGGTAGACGAAAACTTGACTGCTGTTGTTGTGTGTTGTTACCGCGCTGGGAGGACGTTAATGAAACTGCCTAACAATAAACCCACATAAGAAACCAAAAACTCGCCCTCGATCATTAGCTGTTTATATTGTGAGAAAGCGGACGTGTGAACAGGCTGTCAACACGTCACTCAGGTCCGCATGGAGCTGGAGGGGGCGTGGCCTCCAGCTCCGCCTGAATTTCAGGAGATTTTCGGGAGAAAATTTGTCCCGGGAGGTTTTCGGGAGAGGCGCTGAATTTCGGGAGTCTCCCGGAAAATCCGGGAGGGTTGGCAAGTATGCCCTAGTGGCTCTCTGGAGCTTTTTCAAAAATGTATGAAAAATGGAAAAAGATGAGGGGGAAACATTTTTTTGTTTGTTTTAATATGGTTTCCGTAGGAGGACAAACATGACGCGAACCTCCCTAATTGTTATAAAGCACACTGTTTATATTAAACATGCCTCACTGATTCGAGTATTTGGCGAGCGCCGTTTTGTCCTACTGATTTTGGCGGTCCTTGAACTCACCGTAGTTTGTTTACATGTATAACTTTCTCCGACTTTCTTAGACGTGTTTTATGCCACTTCTTTTCCTGTCTCATTTTGTCCAACAACTTTTAAAATTGTGCATGAATGCACAAAGGTGAGTTTTGTTGATGTTATTGACTTGTGGGGAGTGCTAATCAGACATATTTGGTCACTGCATGACTGCAAGCTAATCGATGCTAACATGCTATTTAGGCTAGCTATATGTACATATTGCATCATTATGCCTCGTTTGTAGGTATATTTGAGATCATTTAGTTTCCTTTAAGTCCTCTTAATTCAATTTATATCTCATGACCCACTATCTGTATGTAATATGGCTTTTAATTTTTTGCGGCTCCAGACAGATTTGTTTTTGTATTTTGGGTCCAATATGGCTCTTTCAACATTTTGGGTTGCCGACCCCTGCTCTAATGTGATGAGGATCTAGTCTGAATATTAAGAGGAAAAGTTATAATATTGCTAGGGGAAAACGTTATAACTATTTCAAAATAATAGTACAACATCACAATAAGAAATGTTGAGAATAACATAACAATAACATGTTAATGTTTCAAGCATTAGGTTGTAACAGTCTTATTTGTATTGTAGCGCTTTCTTACATTTGGGACAAAGTGGCGGTAATCAAAAATAACTAGCAGGAGGACTTTTAGGGTGCTTGGTCATTTAAAACAAACTAGTCTTTACAAGGCACTGCACTTGCAAAGAGGACCCGAGCGTGGCCACCGCTGCTGCTCACTGCTCCGCTCACCTCCCAGTGGGTGTAACAAGGGGATGGGTCAAATGCAGAGGGTAATTTCACCACAACTAGTGTGTGTGTGTGACTATCAGTGGTACTTTAACGTTTAACTTTAGTCAGTAAATGAAGGAATGAAGTGGATAACACAGCCCAGATAGTACAGCGTTGACATATCATTGACCTACATACTAAAAATGATGTATGCTATGAAATTGTAGTGCTAGCGTTACACAACCTACCCATGTGTTGACTCGCCAAGCCGGCAGGCAGGAAGGGAGGGGAAGAGCATTGCTCTCCAACATCAACACACATGGAAATCATTTGTGTCTCATCAACAAACAAAAAAAAAAAGAAAAAAGATTGCTGCAACATTTTCCTCAAAGGTCCAGCGCGAACGGGAGCTTGTGACGTAACCCGGAAAACACTGACTGAAATGCAGTGGGGAGCGTTGGCTGCCAAACACATCTGGACTCTTCTGACCTGGAATTGTCTGACTGCATGTGTAGTGTTTCACTATATAAACGTGACAAACTATTAGAGCTGGGACAATAAAACGATATATATCCCAATAGACCTGTAATCAATATCAATTAAAAATGTGTTCGAAAAAACATTTGAGGTATGTACAAAGCAAACCCCGTTTCCATATGAGTTGGGAAATTGTGTTAGATGTAAATATAAACGGAATACAATGATTTGCAAATCCTTTTCAACCCATATTCAATTGAATGCACTACAAAGACAACACATTTGATGTTCAAACTCATAAACTTTTTTCTTTTTGCAAATAATTAACTTAGAATTTCATGGCTGTAACACGTGCCAAAGTAGTTGGAAAAGGGCATGTTCACCACTGTGTTACATGGCCTTTCCTTTTAACAACACTCAGTAAACGTTTGGGAACTGAGGAGACACTTGTTTTTAAGCTTCTCAGGTGGAATTCTTTCCCATTCTTGCTTGATGTACAGCTTAAGTTGTTCAACAGTCCGAATGGTCTCCGCTGTGGTATTTTAGGCTTCATAATGCGCCACACATTTTCAATGGGGGACAGGTCTGGACTACAGGCAGGCCAGTCTAGTACCCCCACTCTTTTACTATGAAGCCACGTTGATGTAACACGTGGCTTGGCATTGTCTTGCTGAAATAAGCAGGGGCGTCCATGGTAACGTTGCTTGGATGGCAACATATGTTGCTCCAAAAGCTGTATGTACCTTTCAGCATTAATGGTGCCTTCACAGATGTGTAAGCTACCCATGTCTTGGGCACTAATACACCCCCATACCATCACAGATGCTGGCTTTTCAACTTTGCGCCTATAACAATCCGGATGGTTCTTTTCCTCTTTGGTCCGGAGGACAATACTTCCACAGTTTCCAAAAACAATTTGAAATGTGGACTCGTCAGACCACAGAACACTTTTCCACTTTGTATCAGTCCATCTTAGATGAGCTCAGGCCCAGCAAAGCCTACGGCGTTTCTGGGTGTTGTTGATAAACGGTTTTCGCCTTGCATAGGAGAGTTTCAACTTGCACTTACAGATGTAGCGACCAACTGTAGTTACTGACAGTGGGTTTCTGAAGTGTTCCTGAGCCCATGTGGTGATATCCTTTACACACTGATGTTGCTTGTTGATGCAGTACAGCCTGAGGGATCGAAAGTCACGGGCTTAGCTGCTTACGTGCAGTGATTTCTCCAGATTCTCTGAACCCTTTGATGATATTACGGAACTGTAGATGGTGAAATCCCTAAATTCCTTGCAATAGCTGGTTGAGAAAGGTTTTTATTAAACTGTTCAACAATTTGCTCACGCATTTGTTGACAAAGTGGTGACCCTCGCCCCATCCTTGTTTGTGAAAGACTGAGCATTTCATGGAATCTACTTTTATACCCAATCATGGCACCCACCTGTTCCCAATTTGCCTGTTCACCTGTGGGATGTTCCAAATAAGTGTTCGATGAGCATTCCTCAACTTTATCAGTATTTATTGCCACCTTTCCCAACTTCTTTGTCACGTGTTGCTGGCATCAAATTCTAAAGTTAATGATTATTTGCAAAAAAAAAAAAAGTTCATCAGTTTGAACATCAAATACGTTGTCTTTGTAGAATATTCAACTGAATATGGGTTGAAAACGATTTGCAAATCATTGTATTCCGTTTATATTTACATCTAACACAATTTCCCAACTCATATGGAAACGGGGTTTGTATATATAGATATATGTACATATGTATGCATATATATATATATATATATATGGATATATGTATGCATATATATATATATATATATATATATATATATATATATATATATATATATATATATATATATATGTATGCATATATATGTGGATATATGTATGCATATATACGTGGATATATGTATGCATATATAGTGAAGAAAAGGAAAAATATTTTCGTTTCACACTGACAGATTGATTTACCTGTAAAATAAAGAATAAAAAGATTAAAAGTTTAAAAAATTTATTGCGTTTTGCGGCTGTATACTATTTTTCTTGTGTGGAAGATTGCTGGTCTAAACGTTAAAACGGCTAATCCCGTTAATATTTATGCCAACTGCCACCTTGCTTGATAGTACTAAACATAGCTACAGAAGTCATACAGTCATGTGTCATGAAGTAGTGTCATGGTCAGGTGGAAGTGGACTTACCAGCCAGGGTTGAGGGATTTCAGGCAGTGGCATTTGAGGTGGGGCTGGCAGTCCAGTGTGGATGTCTGGCTTACATAACAGCTCTGGGGAAAAGCATCTTACATTTGAATTCATTCCAATGGTACATTGCATATACAGTAATTGTACAGTAGATGGACTCGACCTATGATTTTATGGATCCTGCCACTTACCATCCTTTTCGGGCTATAGAGCTCACCGTTTTATAAGCCACACCCACCTACTTTTTGGACAGATTTTATTTTGTTTACATATTGGCCGCTGGTGTTCCCATTGAAACATGATGTATGAGTTCATTCAATTCAGTCACAGTCTTTGTCCTCCTCCTGTGTGCCGAGGTGTCAGGGGTGATAGGAATCTGGGTTGCTTCGTCCGTTTTTACCGTATTTTTCGGACTATAAGGCGCACTTAAAATCCTTTCATTTTCTCAAAAATGGACAGTGCGCCTCATAACCCGGTGCGCCTGATGTACGGAATAATTCTGGTCGTGCTTACCGACCTCGAAGCAATTTTATTTGGTACAAGGTGTAATGATAAGTGTGACCAGTAGATGGCAGTCACACAAGAGATACCTGTAGACTGCAATATGACGCCAGTAAACAACACCAAATCTTTAAATGTTCCATTGAAAATAAAGGACATTACACACGACATTCAAAAATCTGTCAAAAATGTTTTAGTATGACTTTGAAGCCGCATCGCTTTATGGATTGTCGGCCCATTACGGCCAGCGTAGTCAGAGATACAAGTATTACTATGGTGTGTGTATAAGGACCGCAAAATGGCACCCATGAGCAGACATATTATCTGGCTTTTTGTTTCGCAATATTATGCAAAACCAACTTTTCTTACCTTCTGGTACCTGCTGATGTGTATTTGAGATCTGCATAAGTCCTGAAAATGTGCGCAAGTCCGCCGCTGTAGTCCAGTGATTTTCAACCACTGTGCCGCGGCACACTAGTGTGCCGTGAGATACAGTCTGGTGTGCCGTGGGAGATTATGTAGTTCCACCTATTTGGGTTAAAAATATTTTTTGCAAACCAGTAATTATAATCCGCAAATAATGTGCCGTTGTTGAGTGTCGGTGCTGTCTAGAGCTCGGCAGAGTAACCGTGTTATTCTCCTCAATATCAGTAGGTGGAAGCTTGTAGCTAATTGCTTCGTAGATGTCGGGAACACGTCGTGTGAGACGACGATGGTTTGTTGTGATCACAATATGCAGACGACAGTGGGAGGCAGCATCGAGGTAAAAAAGGTATCTAATGCTTGAACCAAAAATAAACAAAAGGTGAGTGCCCCTAAGAAAAGGCATTAAAGCTTAGGGAAGGCTATGCAGAATGAAACTAAAACTGAACTGGCGACAAAGTAAACAAAAACAGAATGCTGGACGACAGCAAAGACTTACTGTGGAGGAGGGACGGCGTCCACAAAGTACATACGTACATGACATGACAATCAACAATGACCAGACAAAAAAAAGATAGCGACAACTTAAAGGGGAACATTATCACAATTTCAGAATTGTTAAAACCATTAAAAATCAGTTCCCAGTGGCTTATTATATTTTTTGAAGTTTTTTTCAAAATTTTACCCATCACGCAATATCCCTAAAAAAAAGCTTCAAAGTGCCTGATTTTAACCATCGTTATATACACCCGTCCATTTTCCTGTGACGTCACATAGTGAAGCCAACACAAACAAACATGGCGGAAAGAACAGCAAGCTATAGCGACATTAGCTCGGATTCAGACTTGGATTTCAGCGGCTTAAGCAATTCAACAGATTACGCATGTATTGAAACGGATGGTTGTAGTGTGGAGGCAGGTAGCGAAAACGAAATTGAAGAAGAAACTGAAGCTATTGAGCCATATCGGTTTGAACCGTATGCAAGTGAAACCGACGAAAACGACACGACAGCCATCGACACGGGAGAAAGCGAGGACGAATTCGGCGATCGCCTTCTAACCAACGATTGGTATGTGTTTGTTTGGCATTAAAGGAAACTAACAACTATGAACTAGGTTTACAGCATATGAAATACATTTGGCAACAACATGCACTTTGAGAGTGCAGACAGCCCAGTTTTCATCAATTAATATATTCTGTAGACATACCCTCATCCGCTCTCTTTTCCTGAAAGCTGATCTGTCCAGTTTTGGAGTTGATGTCAGCAGGCCAGGGAAGCTAGGGTCTATAGGGGGTTTAGCTCGCTCGTCTGCGGGAACAAACTGCCGCCATTGCTTGCCGTGCTACCGAGGTCCTTTGTCCCTGAATTGCTCACACACTCTGGCAGATTCAATGGGGGTCTGGCGGCAGATTTCTTTGACTTTATCGTTGGAAATGCATCTGCTTTGAGTGTCGCAGGATATCCACACATTCTTGCCATCTCTGTCGTAGCATAGCTTTCGTCGGTAAAGTGTGCGGAACAAACGTCCAATTTCTTGCCACTTTCGCATCTTTGGGCCACTGGTGCAACTTGAATCCGTCCCTGTTCGTGTTGTTACACCCTCCGACAACACACCGACGAGGCATGATATCTCCAAGGTACGGAAAACAGTCGAAAAAAACGGAAAATAACAGAGCTGATTTGACTCGGTGTTTGAGAAAATGGCGGATTGCCACGTTGTGACGTCATCGCTCCGAGAGCGAATAATAGAAAGGTGTTTAATTCGCCAAAATTCACCCATTTAGAGTTCGGAAATCGGTTACAAAAATATATGGTCTTTTTTCTGCAACATCAAGGTATATATTGACGCTTACATAGGTCTGGTGATAATGTTCCCCTTTAAATATTCTTGATTGCGAAAACAAAGCAGGTACGGGGAATAGCGTTTAAAGGAAGACATGAAATTGCAGCAGGAAAATACCAAAAAACAGGAAAAGCCACCAAAATAGGAGTGCAAAACAAGAACTAACACACTATGCACGGGAGCATAACCAAAAAACTCAATAAGTCACGGTGTGATGTGACAGGTCATGACTGTACACCTACTTTGAGACAAGAGCTATATTGATGCATGCTTGGTTATGGTTTAAATTCATATCCAACAACTGCGACAACGACTTTTTATTGTCCACTGAGTTTCATGTTTTCTGCTGGTGGTGTGCCTCTGGATTTTTTCAGTGAAAAAAATGCGCCTTGGCTCAAAAAAGGTTGAAAAACACTGCCGTAGTCGATAAGATTATTATTTTTCCTCTATCTTCTTGCTTTGGGACATTCACCCTATGCTGTTGCCATTTCTAATATAAAGTAGTGTAAAGTTATAACTTATATCTCGCTATGGAAGCGCTCAAAACTACCAGTGTAGTGAGTTTACATTGTTCACCCAAGGAACTTTAGTTATTAGAGATTTCCGGTCTGACGGTTTTTCACGGGACACATTTCCGGCGTTGTTGTTGCACGAGTGAGCCACGGATGAGGAGATGCTGCTCCGTTATTGATTGAAGTAAAGTCTGAATGTCATTAAAACAGTTAGCTCCATATTTTGACACTTCTTCCACTCCCGTCCTTGCACGCTACACCGCTACAACAAAGATGACGGGGAGAAGACGCTGCCAAAGGTGAGCCACGTAAATAAGACCGCCCACAAAACGGTGAATCTTGAAGCGACTGTCAGAAAGCGGCTTGAAGATGATCTGTAAAACATCATCTATGCAACATTTTGACCAAAGAACCACCATTACATGTTATGTAGACCACAAGGAAGTGTTTTAAATTTAGAAAAAAAATCATAATATGACCCCTTTAATGGGCCTTATAAACCGGTGCACCTTTTGTACAAACATAGACCTGAATAGACCCGCTCATCGGCAGTGCGCTCTATGGTCCAGAAAATACAGTACTTTTTTCACCAGGCGGGCTGCCCCTGGACTTGTGCCTCCTTCTTCTACGTGCAGCCGTCTGGACTTTCCTGCATGTTGGCGATGGCCGATTTCCCTTCCACGTGGCGACCGTTCCCTTGAACGATGATTCCAGCCGGACAGCTGCTTCAAGGAGGAGGAGGGCAGCCAGGACGATGGCGGCCATCAACGGCCAAATGGCTCGCTTTTGGCACGTCGTGAGCATTCCGTTTAGAGCATGGGTGTCAAACTCTGGCCTGCGTGCCAAATTTGGCCCGCCGTGTAATTTAATTTGGCCTTTGAAGCAATATCAAATTAACATTAGAGCTGGCCCGTCGGTATTATAAAGCAGCGGTGCCGCTGTAACACATACTTGCCAACCTTGAGACCTCCGATTTCGGGAGGTGGGGGGGGCGTGGTCGGGGTGGGTGGGGGCGTGGCTAAGAGGGGAGAAGTATATTTACAGCTAGAATTCACCAAGTCAAGTATTTCATATAAATATACAGTATATTATATATATATATATATATATATATATATATATATATATATGTATATATATATATATATATATATATATATATATATATACTGTATATATACATATATATATATACATATATATATATATATATATATATATATATATATATATATATATATATATACATATATATATATATATATATATATATATATATATATATATATATATATATATATATATATATATATATATATATATATATATATATATATATCTATCAAGAGGGACAGAGACAGTGCATGTGGATCACATGTTACCATGGAGAAAACATGGAGAGACTGGAATGTAATAGAGTGATCTATGTTTGTCTGTTGCCATCTCCTGGTGAATGTTGGCTATAGCGTACTGGGGGTTACTTTTTGGTTGGCCAACGATTTACGTGGTGTTGCGCACCTGACGTCAAGTGTGTGAGTCTGTTCTGAAGTCTACAGTAAAGAGACGTACGTCATCCCCTCGCCTGTTTATTGCCTCCAACTCAATATATTACAATAACATTGCTCCATGCAGACCCTCCAGGTCCGCATGGAGCTGGAGGAGGCATGGCCTCCAGGTCCGCCTGAATTTCGGGAGAAAATGTGTCCCGGGAGGTTTTCGGGAGAGGCGCTGAATTTCGGGAGTCTCCCGGGAAATCCGGGAGGGTTGGCAAGTATGCTGTAACAGCGCTAATACTCATACTTGCCAACCCTCCCGATTTTCCCGGGAGACTCCCGAATTTCAGTGCCCCTCCCGAAAATCTCCCGGGGCAACCATTCTCCCGATTTCCAACCGGATAACATTATTGGAAGCATGTCGTCACGTCCGCTTTTCTTCCATACAACCAGCGTGCCGGCCCAGTCACGTAATATATGCGGCTTCTACACACAAACAAGTGAATGCAAGGCATATTTGGTCAACAGCCATACAGGTCACACTGAGGGTGGCCGCATAAACAACTTTAACACTGTTACAAATATGCGCCACACTGTGAACCCACACCAAACAAGAATGACAAACACATTTCGGGAGAACATCCGAACATAAACACAACAGAACAAATACCCAGAACCCCTTGCAGCACTAACTCTTTCGGGATGCTACAATATACACCCCCGCTACCACCAAACCCCTCTCCCCCCCACCAAGTTAATGTTGATATTTACCTCAGAAGGCTGCAAATAGAAAAGAGGCATTACATTTTTTATTTATATTTGATTTAATATACCATTGATGTTTTTTCGTTTGTTTTTTGAAAGTTGATTTTGCACTATTAAGTTATATAAGCGCTGCTTGTTCCATATTCAGTGTTAAAGCAAATCAGTGTAGCAAACTGAGCAATAATTAACATTTTATTCATGCACTTTCTCTTGCTACTTCAAGGCTTGAATGTTTGATTAATTCATTATTGGTATTTTATTTTAAAATTTATTATTAGCCTGTGGAAAAAGTGTATTTTGATATTTACCTCAGAAGGCTGCAAATAGAAAAGAGGCATTCAATTTTTATTTAAATTTTATTTGATATGCCATTGATATTTTTTAATTATTATTATTATTATTTGAAACTCGATTTTGCATGTCACTATAAAGTTATATAAGCCTTGCTTGTTCAATATTCAATGCAAAACTTCTTTGGGTCCCTATTAAAAGGTTCATTTGTTCAACCTTGGCCCGCGGCTTTGTTCAGTTTTAAATTTTGGCCCACTCTGTATTTGAGTTTGACACCTCTGGTTTAGAGTGTAAGTGTAAACGCGCTCGATGTCTCACTGAATGATCGATCGTGGGAGTGCGTTTGATTTCAAGTGTAAACATTTTGGTCCACCGCGACCTGTGGTGCAAGGTTCATTGGTCTGTTGTGATGAGGCTGAATGTATTGGCGGCGTGTGATGCTAGTGAACACGAGAAAATCAAAGAATTAGCCGCAGCATTGTTTAAAGGGGAACATGATCACAATTTCAGAAGGGTTAAAACCATTAAAAATCAGTTCCCAGTGGCTTATTTTATTTTTCGAAGTTTTTTTTCAAAATTTTACCCATCACGCAATATCCCTAAAAAAGCTTCAAAGTGCCTGATTTTAACCATCGTTATATACACCTGTCCATTTTCCTGTGACGTCACACAGTGAAGTCAATACAAACAAACATGGCGGATAGAACAGCAAGGAATAGCGACATTAGCTCGGATTCAAACTCGGATTTCAGCGGCTTATGCGATTCAACAGATTACGCATGTATTGAAACGGATGGTTGTAGTGTGGAGGCAGGTAGCGAAAAAGAAATTGAAGAAGAAACTGAAGCTATTGAGCCATATCGGTTTGAACCGTATGCAAGCGAAACCGACGAAAACGACACGACAGCCAGCGACACGGGAGAAAGCGAGGACGAATTCGGCGATCGCCTTCTAACCAACGATTGGTATGTGTTTGTTTGGCATTAAAGGAAACTAACAACTATGAACTAGGTTTACAGCATATGAAATACATTTGGCAACAACATGCACTTTGAGAGTGCAGACAGCCCAGTTTTCATCAATTAATATATTCTGTAGACATACCCTCATCCGCGCTCTTTTCCTGAAAGCTGATCTGTCCAGTCCAGTTGGAAATGCATCTGCTTTGAGTGTCGCAGGATATCCACACATTCTTGCCATCTCTGTCGTAGCATAGCTTTCGTCGGTAAAGTGTGCGGAACAAACGTCCAATTTCTTGCCACTTTCGCATCTTTGGGCCACTGGTGCAACTTGAATCCGTCCCTGTTCGTGTTGTTACACCCTCCGACAACACACCGACGAGGCATGATGTCTCCAAGGTACGGAAAACAGTTGAAAAAAACGGAAAATAACAGAGCTGATTTGACTCGGTGTTTGAGAAAATGGCGGATTGCTTCCCGATGCGACGTCACGTTGTGGGCGGGGGGCGTGGTTGGGGGCGTGGTTAAGAGGGGAGGAGTATATTTACAGCTAGAATTCACCAAGTCAAGTATTTCATATATATATATATATATATATATATATATATATATATATATATATATATATATATATATATATGTATATATAAGAAATACTTGACGTTCAGTGAATTCTAGCTATATATATATAAAATAAATACTTGAATTTCAGTGTTCATTTATTTACACATATACACACACATCTACTCATTGTTGAGTTAAGGGTTGAATTGTCCATCCTTGTTCTATTCTCTGTCACTATTTTTCGAACCATGCTGAACTCTGATGATGCATTGATGTGTGGCACGCACAAAAGTGCTTTCATCAAATGCACTAGATGGCAGTATTGTCCTGTTTAAGAGTGTCACAACATTGCTGTTTACGGCAGACGAACTGCTTTACGGTATACAAAAAAGTGACTGCTGTTGTTGTGTGTTGTTGCCGCGCTGGGAGGACGTTAATGAAACTGCCTAACAATAAACCCACATAAGAAACCAAGAACTCGCCCTCCATCATTTTATAGTTATAACGTGATTGGACAGGTATGCTTTTTTATATTGTGGAGGACCTGAGTCTGCCTGAATTTCGGGAGATTTCTGGGAGAAAATTTGTCCCGGGAGGTTTTCGGGAGAGGCGCTGAATTTCGGTAGTCTCCCGGAAAATCCGGGAGGGTTGGCAAGTATGTGCTAGAGTTCTAACAAAAACCAAAAAATGTGAGCACATTACACCAATTCTTAAATACTTACATTGGCTCTCTGTACATCAGAGAATTGATTTCAAAATCTTCCTGCTCACATATAAATCACTACATGGTCTAGGGCCGAAGTATATCACTGATATGCTCCAACTATATAAGCCCTCTAGATCAGTGTTTTTCAACCTTTTTTGAGCCGAGGCACATTTTTTTCATTGAAAAAATCCCGAGGCACACCACTAGCAGAAAACATTAAAAAAATGAAACTCAGCAGCCGATATTGACAGTGAAAAGTTGTTCTCGCAATTGTTGGATATGAATTCAAACCATAACCAAGCATGCATCACTATAGCTCTTGTCTCAAAGTAGGTGTACTGTCACCACCTGTCACATCACGCCATGACTTATTTAGAGTTTTTTGGTGTTTTCCTGTGTGTAGTGTTTTAGTTCTTGTCTTGCACTCCTATTTTGTTGTTGATTGTCATGTCATGTACGGATGTACTTTGTGGACGCCGTCTGCTGCTCCACACGCTGCACTGCAAAAACTGAAATCTAAGTAAGATTGAATACCTCAAATAAGGGTGATATTTGCTTAGTTTCTATCTCATAAGATAATTTTTCTCACTAAGCAGATTTTATGTTAGAGTGTTTTACTTGTTTTAAGGGTTTTTGGTCCTAAATGATCTCAGTAAGATATTACAGCTTGTTGCTGAGATTTGATGACCTATATTGAGTAAAACATGCTTGAAACTAGAATATCAACTGTTGCAAAGCTGTGTCATCAACACTCACAAGTATAACACTGCTTTTTCAAAGTAATAATTTCTTACTTCAAGCATGGGGGAAAAAAATCATGACTTTGACACAATTGTGTCTCATATTAAAACAGATCAATCAATCAATCAATGTTTATTTATATAGCCCTAAATCACAAAAGTCTCAGAGGGCTGTAGATGACATTTAGTAGAAAACTTGTTATTAGTGAGAATATGCTTATTTTAAGGTATTTTTGGGTTCATTGAGGTTAGCTAATTTTACTTGTTTTGGAAAGTCTTGACAAGCCAAATTTTCTTGTTCTATTGGCAGATAATTTTTGCTTAGTTTAAGTAAAATACCCCTCATTTTTTTTCTTGTTTTTGAACACTGACTTTTTGCAGTGTGTAAGTCTTTGCTGTCATCCAGCATTCTGTTTTTGTTTACTTTGCAGCCAGTTTAGTTTTAGTTTCGTTTTTTGCATAGCCATCCCTTCAATGCCTTTTCTTAGCGGCACTCGCCTTTTGTTTATTTTTGGTTTAAGCATTAGACACCTTTTTACCTTCACGCTGCCTCCCGCTGTCGTCTGCATATTGTGATCACGACAAACCCTGTTTTCGACCTCTACAAAGCATTTAGCTACCTGCTGCCACCTACTGATATGGAAGAGTATTACACGGTTACTCTGCCGAGATCTAGACAGCACAGACACTCAACAACGGCACATTATTTCCGGTTTACAAAAAACATTTTTAACCCAATTAGGTGAAATGACATCATCTCCCACGGCACACCAGACTGTATCTCACGGCACACTAGTGTGCCACGGCACAGTGGTTGAAAAACACTGCTCTAGATCACTAAGATCTTCTGAGACTAATCTGTTAGCGGTTCCCAGAGTAAACTCAAATCAAGGGAGAGCATCATTCAGTCACTATGCAACAAATAGCTGGAATAAACTTCCTGAAGATGTCAGACTTTCCCCAACTCTGACTACTTTTAAAACTAGACTGAAAACTTTTATGTTCACCTTAGCTTTCAGCTAAATCTGGTAATCTTTAACTTTTAACGTCCGCACTGTTCTTATTTTTATTGTCTGCATTTTAATTTTGCTTCTATTTTCTTTCATTTCACAGTCTGCCTTGTGTATGAAAAGTGCTATACAAATAAAGCTGCCTTGATTTGTGTAAATGTTCTTTCATTATTTTTATGCTTCATCTTTGTTTTAAGTTTCACTTTGACCTGAAAGCCGCATTCTGTTTGTTTAAAGTGCAATAAAAATGTGTTTTGCCTAACATAATGAATAACAGTGATTACCATATTTTCCGGGCCATAGGGCGCACCGGATTATAAGGCGCACTGCCGATGAGCGGGTCTATTCTGGTCTTTTTCATACAAAAGGCGCAGATTATAAGGTGCATTAAAGGGGTTATATTATGATTTTTTTCCTAAATTTAAAACACTTCCTTGGGGTCTACATAACATGTAATGGTGGTTCTTTGGTCAAAATGTTGCATAGATGATGTTTTACAGATCATCTTCAAGCCGCTTTCTGACAGTCGCTTCCGGATTCACCTTTTTGTGGGCGGTCTTATTTACGTGGCTCACCTTCGACAGCGTCTTCTCCCCGTCACCTTTGTTGTAGCAGTGTAGCATGCAAGGACAGGGAAGAAGGTCAAAAGATGGAGCTAACTGTTTTAATGACATTCAGACTTTACTTCAATCAATAACGGAGCAGCATCTCCTCATCTGAAAACAACAACAACAACGCTGGAAATGTGTCCCGTGAAAAACTGTCCGACCGGAACTCTCTAATAACTTAAGTTCCTTGGGTGAATAATGTAAACTCACTACACCAGTAGTTTTTTGCGCTTCCGTAGCGATATATAAGTTACAAACCCCGTTTCCATATGAGTTGGGTAATTGGGTTAGATGTAAATATAAACGGAATACAATGATTTGCAAATCCTTTTCAACCCATATTCAATTGAATGCACTACAAAGACAAGATATTTGATGTTCAAACTCATAAACTTTATTTTTTTTTTTGCAAATACTAATTAACTTAGAATTTCATGGCTGCAACATGTGCCAAAGTAGTTGGGAAAGGGCATGTTCACCACTGTGTTACATAGCCTTTCCTTTTAACAACACTCAGTAAATGTTTGGGAACTGAGGAGACACATTTTTTAAGCTTCTCAGGTGGAATTCTTTCCCATTCTTGCTTGATGTACAGCTTAAGTTGTTCAACAGTCCGGGGGTCTCCGTTGTGGTATTTTAGGCTTCATAATGCGCCACACATTTTCAATGGGAGACAGGTCTGGACTACAGGCAGGCCAGTCTAGTACCCGCACTCTTTTACTATGAAGCCACGTTGATGTAACACGTGGCTTGGCATTGTCTTGCTGAAATAAGCAGGGGCGTCCATGGTAACGTTGCTTGGATGGCAACATACAGTTAGGTCCATAAATATTTGGACATTGACACAATTTTCAGTATTCCAGCTCTGTACAACACCACAATGGATTTGAAATGAAACAATCAAGATGTGCTTTAAGTGCAGACTTTGAGCTTTAATTTGAGGGTATTTACATCCAAATCAGGTGAACGGTGTAGGAATTACAACACATTTTATAAGTGCCTTCCACTTTTTAAGGGACCAAAAGTAATTGGACAAACTAATATAATCATAAATAAAATTGTCATTTTTTTAATACTTTGTTGCAAATCCTTTGGAGTCAATGACAGCCTGAAGTGTGGAAGCCATAGACATCACCAGACGCTGGGTTTGGTCCCTGGTGATGCTTTGCCGGGCCTCTGCTGCAGCTGTCTTCACTTCCTGCTTGTTCTTTGGGCATTTTCCCTTAAGTTTTGTCTTCAGCAAGGGAAACGCATGCTCAATGGGATTCAGGTCAGGTGATTGACATTGCAGGACATTCCACTTATTTGCCTTAAAAAACTATTTGGTTGCTTTCGCAGTATGCTTGGGGTCATTGTCCATCTGCATTGTGAAGCGCCGTCCAATGAGTTTTGAAGCATTTGGCTGAATATGAGCAGATAATATTGCCCCAAACACTTCAGAATTCATTCTGCTGCTACTGTCAGCTGTCACATCATCAATAAATATAAGAGATCCAGTTCCACTGGCAGCCATGCATGCCACTACCACCACCATGCTTCACTGATGAGGTGCTATGCTTTGGATCTTGAGCAGTTCCTTCTCCATACTCTTCTATTTCCATCATTCTGCTACAAGTTGATCTTGGTCTCATCTGTCCATAAGATGTTGTTCCAGAACTGCACAGGCTCTTTTACATGTTTCTTGGCAAACTTTAATCTGGCCTTCCTGTTTTTGAGGCTCACCGATGGTTTACACCTTGTGATGAACCCTATGTATTTCCTCTGGTGAAGTCTTCTCTTCATTGTTGACTGGGACACAGATCCACCTACTGTACCTCCTGGAGACTTTTCTTCATCTGGCCAACTGTTGTGAAGGGCTTTTTCTTGACAAGGGAAAGGATTTTTCTGTCATCCACCACACTTGTTTTCCGTGGTCTTCCAGGTCTTTTGGTGTTGATGAGCTCACCAGTGTGTTCTCTCTTTTTAAGAATGTACCAAACAGTTGATTGGCCACATCTAATGTTTTTGCTATCTATCTGATGGCTTTGTTTTGATTTTTCAGCCTAATGATGGCTTGCTTCACTGATAGTGACAGCTCTTTGGACTTCATATTAAGAGATGACCTCCCCAGATTCCAAATGAATATACCACACTTGAAATGCCATCTAGGCCTTTTACCTGCTCTTTGTAAATGAAATAAATGAAAAAAAAAACAAGGGAATAACACAAATGTGGCCATGGAACAGCTGAGTAGCCAATTGTCCAATTACTTTTGGTCCCTTAAAAAGTGGAAGGCACATATAAAATGTGTTGTAATTCCTACACCTTTCACCTGATTTGGATGTAAATACCCTCAAATTAAAGCTCAATGTCTGCACTTAAAGCACATCTTGATTGTTTCATTTCAAATCCATTGTGGTGTTGTACAGAGCTGGAATACTGAAAATTGTGTCAATGTCCAAATATTTACGGACCTAACTGTATGTTGCTCCAAAGTCTGTATGTACCTTTCAGCATTAATGGGTCCTTCAGCATTAATGGGGCCTTCACAGATGTGTAAGTTACCCATGTCTTGGGCACTAATACACCCCCATACCATCACAGATGCTGGCTTTTCAACTTTGCGCCTATAACAATCCGGATGGTTCTTTTCTTCTTTGGTCCGGAGGACACGACGTCCACAGTTTCCATAAACAATTTGAAATGTGGACTCGTCAGACCACAGAACACTTTTCCACTTTGTATCAGTCCATCTTAGATGAGCTCAGGCCCAGCGAAGCCGACGGCGTTTCTGGGTGTTGTTGATAAACGGTTAACATTGGAGAGTTTTAACTTGCACTTACAGATGTAGCGACCAACTGTAGTTACAGACAGTGGGTTTCTGAAGTGTTCCTGAGCCCATGTGGTGATATCCTTTACACACTGATGTCACTTGTTGATGCAGTACAGCCTGAGGGATCGAAGGTCACGGGCTTAGCTGCTTACGTGCAGTGATTTCTCCAGATTCTCTGAACCCTTTGATGATATTACGGACCGTAGATGGTGAAATCCCTAAATTCCTTGCAATAGCTGGTTGAGAAAGGTTTTTCTTAAACTGTTCAACAATTTGCTCAAGCATTTGTTGACAAAGTGGTGACCCTCGCCCCATCCTTGTTTGTGAATGACTGAGCATTTCATGGAATCTACTTTTATACCCAATCATGGCACCCACCTGTTCCCAATTTACCTGTTCACCTGTGGGATGTTCCAAATAAGTGTTTGATGAGCATTCCTCAACTTTATCAGTATTTATTGCCACCTTTCCCAACTTCTTTGTCACGTGTTGCTGGCATCAAATTCTATAGTTAATGATTATTTGCAAAAAAAAAAAATGTTTATCAGTTTGAACATCAAATATGTTGTCTTTGTAGCATATTCAACTGAATATGGGTTGAAAATGATTTGCAAATCATTGTATTTCGTTTATATTTACATCTAACACAATTTCCCAACTCATATGGAAACGTGGTTTGTAGAACTTTACACTACTTTATATTAGAAATGGCAACAGCATAGGATGAATGTCACATAACAATTAGATAGAGAAAAAGAAGAAGCTTATCGACTACGGTGTCGTCACGGACTACCGTGGCGGGCGTGCGCAAATTTTCAGGATTTAAGCGGATCTCAAATACACATCAGCAGATACCAGAAGGTAAGAAGTGTTGGTTTTGCATAATATTGCGAAACAAAACGCCAGATAATATGTCTGCTCATGGGTGCCATTTTGCGGTCCTTATACACACACCATAGTAATACTTGTACCTCTGACTATGGTGGCCGTAATGGGCCGACAATCCATCAAGCTATTGGACATCTTTATGTGCTCGACGCCTCAATCATTGGTATGTGTTCATCTACAAAACCATTCATTCAATGCAAGAAAGTATTTAGGTTTTCAGCACCGAAGGCTTGGAATAACCTACAATCGAATCTTCAACTTCAAACCCTTGTTACATTAAATGAGTTTAAAACTTCTGTGAAAGGACTGCAGTCTACCTTGTCTGTATGCACATGTGTCATGTGAGCAAGTTTTAATGTTGTAAATTTGATGTTTTATGTGTTGTTTACTGTTTTTTATGTAACCTTGCTGCTGACCTCTTGGCCGGGTCTCCCTTGGAAAAGAGATCTTTGATCTCAATGGGATTGTATCTGGTTAAATAAAGGCTAAATAAAAAATAAAAAAATAATAATAACAATAATTTAAAAAAAATAATTAAAAAAAGTGACGCTTCAAAGTCACACTAAAACATTTTGACAGATTTTTGAGTGCCATGTGTAATGTTCTTTATTTTCAATCAACATTTAAAGTTTTGGTGTTTACTGGCGTCATGTTGCAGTCTACACCTATCTCTTATGTGTGACTACCATCTACTGGTCACACTTATCATTACACCATGTACCAAATAAAATTGCTTCGAGGTTGGTAAGCACAACCAGAATTATTCCGCACATTAGGGGCACCGGGCTATAAGGCGCACTGTCCATTTTTGAGAAAATGAAAGGATTTTAAGTGCGCCTTATAGTTAGAAAAATAAAGTTATAATGATGATTTCAATTAGGGATGTCCCGATCCGATATTTGGATCGGATCGGCCGCCGATATTTGCCAAAAAATGCGTATCGGCAAGACATGGGAAAATGCCGATCCAGATCCAGTTTTTTTTAAAACTCCGGTCCAACGCACCTATCTAAATAATACATTCCACTTTTCTGCTGCTCCCTAATTTCCGTTCCGCATTTTCCAGCACACCTTCAACTCATCCACAGGTCTGTGGATTCTCACGCAGTTGCTTTTAGCTGCTGGCATTACACGACAGGCTCTTCTCACTCTTTCCTGTGTGTTCCTCTCACAGACAGCAAGCGCACCTTCTTACACACGTCACATACTGTCACGACATACGTCACATACGTATACGCCCTCCCCGAGCAGAGAGGTAGCATGGCTAACGTTAGCTGTGATGCTAGCGCAGCCGTGCTGGCAACGCTCCCTCTAAGGTGCGCGCCTGTGCAATTGCGCACGGCAAATCTATGCCACGCACAAAATCAAATAAAAAAATAAGCGCATAACAATTTTCGACACACGGACACGACAGAGAAAACAGTTTTCGTCATCATTGTTCAAATATTGTAACGTCTGTCGAGACGCTTATCTCCATTCGGTGTCACACGTCCACACCATCAAAATGCCGAGGCAAAAATTTCCAGATCAACACCGTATGAAAAAATGAGTGATTTTTTTAGTTGTGATTTCCTTCTCTGCATGAAAGTTTAAAAGTAGCATATATTAATGCAGTATGAAGAAGAATGTTTTAATGTAGACACATAGAATCATCATACTGCTGTGATTATATGCATCAAGTGTTCATTCAAGGCTAAGGCAAAATATCCACATATATATGGTGTATCGTGACATGGACTAAACATATCCACATATATATGGTGTATCGTGACATGGACTAAACATATCCACATATATATGGTGTATCGTGACATGGACTAAACATATCCACATATATATGGTGTATCGTGACATGGCCTTAAAATATCGCAATATTAAAAAAAGGCCATATCGCCCAGCCCTAGTTCAATGATGCCATTTCTGTTTGTCATGTATAATTTTGTCTATTTTGTGTTTATCCTTGAATAAACAGGTCAGTTTCTTGTTACCAACCATTGTGTATTATTCAAACTCCCCTAATTCAGCTGGCTAGTTGTTATCAAGAGTACTAAAACCCTTTTCAACATGATTCTGACAACTAAGTAGGCTAAATAACTTTAAACTTCAATACATGCTCGGATAGACCAGTATCGGTCAGTATCGTATCGGAAGTGCAAAAACAATATCGGTATCGGATCGGAAGTGCAAAAACCTGGATCGGGACATCCCTAATTTCAATAATGATAAAACAATAATCGTGATTAACCTTCAATAGTCCCCAACCCCCAGTCCACGAGTTTGCACTGGGCCGCAAAGAAATTACATCCATTTTAGTTTGTGTCTTTCTGGTATCTTATTTTGAAAGATTACCCACTTTAGCCCATACGTCAAACTAACACATTTGATTTGAGTCAATCCCAGCATTCTGGGATGTCATTTTGCTGTCTTACATTTACTGATGCAAGACAGCAAAATGAGCCAAAAGCAAACATCCTGAGTGAAACTGAAAGCATTGACTTGTTGTTTCACATACGTGCCAGAAATATGGAAGATATAGAACATCATTGGGCATTATTTTCACTGACCCAGCTGGTGAGTGATGAGAGAGTAAATTGAGTTTGAGCATTACTTCCCAACCACAAAACACCCCCAGACAGGTAGGGAATGGATCTGCCACCCGATATTATCGGCCTATAAATGTTTTAAAATGCAATATCGGAAATGATCGGTATTGGTTTCAAAAAGTAACATTTTTATGACTTTTTAAAACGCCGCTGTACAGAGTGGTACATGGACGTAGGGAGAAGTACAGAGCGCCAATAAACCTTAAAGGCACTGCCTTTGCGTGCCGGCCCAATCACATAATATCTACGGCTTTTCACACACACAAGTGAATAAAAGTCATACTTGGTCAACAGCCATACAGGTTAGGGATGTCCCGATCCAGGTTTTTGCACTTCCGATCCGATACCGATATTGTTTTTGCACTTCCGATCCGATACCGATACTGACCGATACCGATACTGACCGATAATGGCCTATCCGAGCATGTATTAAAGTTTTAAAGTTATTTAGCCTACTTAGTTGTCAGAATCATGTTGAAAAGGGTTTTAGTACTCTTGATAACAACTAGCCAGCTGAATTAGGTGAGTTTGAATAATACACAATGGTTGGTAACAAGAAACTGACCTGTTTATTCAAGGATAAACACAAAATAGACAAAATTATACATGACAAACAGAAATGGCATCATTGAAACTAGGGCTGGGTGATATGGCCTTTTTTTAATATTGCGATATTTTAAGGCCATATTGCGATACACGATATATATCTCGATATTTTGCCTTAGCCTTGAATGAACACTTGATGCATATAATCACAGCAGTATGATGATTCTATGTGTTTTCATTGATTGATTGAGACTTTTATTAGTAGGTTGCACAGTGAAGTACATATTCCGTACAATTCACCACTAAATGGTAACACCCCAATAAGTTTTTCAACTTGTTTAAGTCGGGGTCCACTTAAATTGATTCATGATACAGATATATACTATCAGATATATACTATCATCATAATACAGTCATCACACAAGATAATCACATTGAATTATTTACATTATTTATAATCCAGGGTGTGGAGGGGGGCGCCGGATGTAAGTGTCAAAAAGACAGCCAAAAGAGTTTGATATGAGAATAAATCTAAAGTTAAAATATAGGGTAGAAATGCACCCATTTGCAGGAAATGTAGTCTTGATTTTCAAAATTTTCTTTCAAGGCTTGCATGTCTACATCAAAACATTCTTCTTCATACTGCATTAATATATGCTACTTTTAAACTTTCATGCAGAGAAGGAAATCACAACTAAAAAAAATCACAAATTTTTTCATACAGTGTTGATCTGGAAATTTTTTCCTCGGCATTTTAATGGTGTGGACGTGTGGCACCGAATGGAGATAAGCGTCTCGACAGACGTTACAATATTTGAACAATGATGACGAAAACTGTTTTCTCTGTTGTGTCCGTGTGTTGAAAATTGTTATGCGCTTATTTTTTTATTTGATTTTGTGCGTGGCATATAATTGCTATGCGCAGAGGACGTTTAAACAGTGCGCAATTGCACAAGCGCGCACCTTAGAGAGAACGTTGGTCACACGGCTGCGCTAGCATCACAGCTAACGTTAGCCATGCTGCTACCTCTCTGCTGGGAGAGGACGTATATGTATGTGATGTATGACGTGACAGTATGTGACGTATGTCGTGACAGTATGTGACGTGTGTAAGAAGGTACGCTTGCTGTCTGTGAGAAGCACAGACACAGAAAAGAGTGAGAAGAGCCTGTCGTGTAATGCCAGCAGCTAAAAGCAACTGCGTGAGAATCCACAGACAGGATGTGTTGAAGGTGTGCTAGAAAATGCGGAACGGAAATAAGGGAGCAGCAGAAAAGTGGAATGTACTATTTAAATAGGTGCGTTGGAAAACACGGAGCGGAGTTTTTTTTTAACTGGATCTGGATCGGCATTTTCCCATGCCTTGCCAATACGCATTTTTTTGCAAATATCGGCGGCCGATCCGATCCAAATATCGGATCGGGACATCCCTAATACAGGTCACACTGAGGGTGGCCATATAAACAACTTAAACACTGTTACAAATATGCACCACACTGTGAACCCACACCAAACAAGAATGACAAACACATTTCGGGAGAACATCCGCACCGTAACACAACATAAACACAACAGAACAAATACCCAGAACCCCTTGCAGCACTAACTCTTCCGGGACGCTACAATATACCCCCCCGCCACCTCAACCTCCTCATGCTCTCTCAGGGAGAGCATGTCCCAAATTCCAAGCTGCTGTTTTGAGGCATGTTAAAAAAAAATAATGCACTTTGTGACTTCAATAATAAATATGGCAGTGCCATGATGGCATTTTTTTCCATTACTTGAGTTGATTTATTTTGGAAAACCTTGTTACATTGTTTAATGCATACGGCGGGGCATCACAACAAAATTAGGCATAATAATGTGTTAATTCCACGACTGTATATATCGGTATCGGTTGATATCGGAATCGGTAATTAAGAGTTGGACAATATCGGAATATCTGATATCGGGGGAAAAAAGCCATTATCGGACATCTTTAGTCGTAGGATTCCATAATATTGTGAGAATGAAGTTGTGATGCAACTATGACAATTGTTACCTTTCTCTGAGATGACTCTGTTGAGGATGTTGGAGAGGTGGGTTTTCTTCTCTCGGATACCGGCGCTGAGATATTCCCGGTCTAGAAGTTGTAGAAATAGGCGAAGCTCCTGCACCAACTCATCCATTGCTGGAGAAAAAAAACCACAAAGAAGAATAAAGTTGCAACTCTGTGAGAATTACTGTTTTTTCCGCACTATAAGGTGCGCCTTATATATGGACCAATATTGAGCCACAACAGGTCTCGCAACCCCAGCCTCTACTGTAGCGTCTATTCTATGCGCTTTATAATGCGGTGCGCCTTATAATGCGGTGCGCCTTATATATGAACAAAGTTTTAAAATAGGCCATTCATTGAAGGTGCGCCTTATAATCCAGTGCGTCTTAAAGTGCGGAAAATACGGTACTTCATATTATTTTTAAAGAAAAAAGTAGCAAAGCTACAACAATACATTTAAGGCATTACTCGGGAAATGTTGTAATATTAGGTCAAAAAGGTTTTACAGAATTAAAGGGGAACATTATCACCAGACCTATGTAAGCGTCAATATATACCTTGATGTTGCAGAAAAAAGACCATATATTTTTTTAACCGATTCCCGAACTCTAAATGGGTGAATTTTGGCGAATTAAACGCCTTTCTATTATTCGCTCTCGGAGCGATGACGTCACAAAGTGACGTCCCATCGGGAAGCAATCCGCCATTTTCTCAAACACCGAGTCAAATCAGCTGTTATTTTCCGTTTTTTCGACTGTTTTCCGTACCTTGGAGACATCATGCCTCGTCGATGTGTTGTCGGAGGGTGTAACAACACGAACAGGGACGGATTCAAGTTGCACCAGTGGCCCAAAGATGCGAAAGTGGCAAGAAATTGGACGTTTGTTCCGCACACTTTACCGACGAAAGCTATGCTACGACAGAGATGACAAGAATGTGTGGATATCCTGCGACACTCAAAGCAGATGCATTTCCAACGATAAAGTCAAGGAAATCTGCCGCCAGACCCCCATTGAATCTGCCGGAGTGTGTGAGCAATTCAGGGACAAAGGACCTCGGTAGCACGGCAAGCAATGGCGGCAGTTTGTTCCCGCAGACGAGCGAGCTAAACCCCCTGGATGTCTTGGCTCACACCGTCCCTTATGCCACCGAAGATGATCAAGAGAAGAATATCGACCCTAGCTTCCCTGGCCTGCTGACATCAACTCCAAAACTGGACAGATCAGCTTTCAGGAAAAGAGAGCGGATGAGGGTATGTCTACAGAATATATTAATTGATGAAAATTGGGCTGTCTGCACTCTCAAAGTGCATGTTGTTGCCAAATGTATTTCATATGCTGTAAACCTAGTTCATAGTTGTTAGTTTCCTTTAATGCCAAACAAACACATACCAATCGTTGGTTAGAAGGCGATCGCCGAATTCGTCCTCGCTTTCTCCCGTGTCGCTGGCTGTTGTGTCGTTTTCGTCGGTTTCGCTTGCATACGGTTCAAACCCATATGGCTCAATAGCTTCAGTTCCTTCTTCAATTTCGTTTTCGCTACCTGCCTCCACACTACAACCATCCGTTTCAATACATGCGTAATCTGTTGAATCGCTTAAGCCGCTGAAATCCAAGTCTGAATCCGAGCTAATGTCGCTATAGCTTGCTGTTCTATGCGCCATGTTTGTTTGTGTTGGCTTCACTATGTGACGTCACAGGAAAATGGACGGGTGTATATAACGATGGTTAAAATCAGGCACTTTGAAGCTTTTTTTTAGGGATATTGCGTGATGGGTAAAATTTTGAAAAAAACTTCGAAAAATAAAATAAGCCACTGGGAACTGATTTTTAATGGTTTTAACCCTTCTGAAATTGTGATAATGTTCCCCTTTAAGAAAGTTGTGCTACTACATATATAACAGTGACGTGCAGTCAGGGGAGGCAGGTGAGGCGGGGCCTCACGTGCCATCATGGAAAGAAAAAAAATGAAAAAAGAAAAAATAATAATTAAATTGTTATATGTATCCAGCGATTATACTATAAAGTTATTTTCCATTTAACTTCACCAGTTTTAGATTATTTTTATCCAAATTTGCTGAATTTTCACATTTGCCGTTCAAATACTGAGAAGACACTTGCGGTGATCAGCAGCCAGTTGAGCCTCACCATGGATTGCGCAATGACTCGGCTAACTCCTGGCCTGTTGTGCAGTGAGACCGTATTGCTATATGAATTAAATTATACATTTCCATAGTTTAGTTAGCTGGGGTATATAATGTACAGTGTATTTTGTCAACAACTGTATGTGTGTAACGTATTTCTTGTGCTGAGCAATCATAAAACTGCTGCGAAGACGCACTGGCTGAGGCTCGCAGTAATCCCGCCTCATGGTGGTAGAGGGCGCTAGTGATCCCAGCGATCATTCTTGCGACTACTCGGCTGCAGAATAAGTGACAACAAGCAGCAACAGTTAGCAGTGATCGTTTATTTTTTCCCTCGACTTTTAACATGGAGGATTACATATCTAAACTAAAACAGTTTTCTAAACTGGACTTTCAATCGAAGCAGGAGGTAATAATTTAAGGAACATCTCCATCGAGACAGAGAGACTTTTAAAACTGAAGAAAGATAAGGAAGACTTCTATAAACAAGTTATCGATGCTTTTGTTCAGAAGGAGCGGCGCATGGACTTCATTTATAAGTAAAGGTAAGACCATAATAAAGTTTTTTTTATTAAATGTTCTTTTTTGTGTGCTACAGTTTGTATGTGTAAAGTTAAAGTTAAGTTAAAGTACCCATGATAGTCACACACACACACTAGGTATGGTGAAATTTGTCCTCTGCATTTGACCCATCCCCTTGTTCACCCCCTGGGAGGTGAGGGGAGAAGTGGGCAGCAGCGGCGCCGCGCCCGGGAATCATTTTTGGTGATTTAACCCCCAATTTCAATGGATATTTGAGGCCTTAAAAATGGCTGCCGGTCGTGTATTTCCACCATAAAATAGCTTCAACACTCAGCAGTGTTTGTTTGATGGTGGTGCTGTGCTGTGTATTTGTGCGGAGCTGATGTTTACATATTGTGTATTGCATTTCAGTGTGTTGATTGAATCATATAGCTTATACATTGTCATTGTGTGTATTTCAGTTTTACAAAAAAAAAAAAAAAAAAGGTCCAGTGCAAGACAAAGCAAACTCAACAATAATAAAGAGTCTAAATGGATTCATCTGCTTTGGAACTTTATTAGAACGTCCTGGATTGGTTGTTAGCTGTCTGCCAAGCTGTATAACCTCAACAGATATAGTGAGGGCAGAACAGTATTCTAAACTGGACTTTCAATGGAAGCAGGAGGTAATAATTAAAGGAAGATCTCCATCAAGACAGAGAGACTTTTAAAACCGAAGAAAGATTTCTATAAACAAGTTATCGATGCTTTTGTTTAGAAGGAGCGGCGCATGGACTTCATTTATAAGTAAAGGTAAGACCATAATGACATTTTTTTTAATTAAATGTGCTTTTTTGTGTGCTACAGTTTGTATGTGTAAAGTTAAAGTTAAGTTAAAGTACCAATGATTGTCACACACACACGAGGTGTGGTGAAATTTGTCCTCTGCATTTGACCCACCCCCTTGATCACCCCCTGGGAGGTGAGGGGAGCAGTGGGCAGCAGCGGCGCCGCGCCTGGGAATCATTTTTGGTGATTTAACCCCCAATTCCAACCCTTGATGCTGAGTGCCAAGCAGGGAAGAATGCTGGTATGAGCTTTTAAACATAACCCGTTAACTGCTGCCAATCAAATGGTGAATAAGATACTCTTTAGGGTTCATATGTTTGTAAATCTGACTGTGATGAAGTCAGTGCCTCACCAGCCATTAACCTCACCGCACGTCACTGATATATAAAGTCAAAATATTGTGAGACAACGATGTAAATGTGAATGGTGTATTTCTTTTGATTTTGATTGTTGCTGTCACGTGACTCTCTTTCACCAATGCAATGTAAAGCACTCGAGACGATGGACTGTTTCACCAATCAAAAGGAGCCTGGCAGTCACATGACTTCACATAGACTTTTCCCGGCAGCAAACGTAAGTACCGTATTTTTCGGAGTATAAGTCGCACCGGAGTATAAGTCGCACCTGCCGAAAATGCATAATAAAGAAGGAAAATAACATATATAAGTTGCACTGGAGCCTGGCCAAACTATGAAAAAAACTGCGACTTATAGTCCGAAAAATGCGGTATGGCAGCAACAATGGAGGAAGCAATGGTGTGCAATGTGCAGCTGGAAGACACAGAACACACCTGGCCTCACATTATATCAATGTTTATATTAAAGACTACAAGAAAGAACAGCTATATAATGTGCCGTCAATTACGTCAACGTTAAAACTTCGAAATTTCAGCCTACAAGAACTCCACATCGAAGCTGAGAGAACACGTTGTGGGAAGTTGAAAATGTTTTTTTATGTTTTGATAAGCCTATGCTAACATTTGTCCTTTGATAACGTCATATGAAACTGTCTAATGTTCACTTTTTCCACACGCCATCACACAGGCCTCGAATTTTAACTTTGAGCAGAAATATGTCGCAAAGGAATTAACTATACACAATAAAACATTAACAAAATGATGTGTCACATGAATGGTTTTTGAAGTAACACCTTTGTGACATTAAAAAAACACAAGAAATGTAAAAAAAAACATGGCGTTTACTTTTTGATTAATATAAAACTCAAAGCAGTTTGGCTAATGAAGATGAAGTCTAATAAACAAGTGTTGTTCTTCTCCAACAACGCCTCCATGTAGTTCAGTGCAACAGTTTGGCCAACAAAAATAAAGAGGGGGACACCTCTCACATCGAATACACAATCTTCACAGCCAGCGCTCAATTCGATGAGATGACAAAACATTTTAGCTAGTATTCAATCAATCAATCAATCAATCAATCAATGTTTATTTATATAGCCCTAAATCACAAGTGTCTCAAAGGGCTGCACAAGCCACAACGACATCCTCGGTTCAGAGCCCACATAAGGGCAAGGAAAAACTCACAACCCAGTGGGACGTCGATGTGAATGACTATGAGAAACCTTGGAGAGGACCGCAGATGTGGGTGACCCACCCCCCCTCTAGGGGAGACCGGATGCAATGGACGTCGAGTGGGTCTAGTATAAAATTGTGAAAGTCCAGTCCATAGTGGATCTAACATAATAGTGAGAGTCCAGTCCATAGTGCAGCCGGAGACCATCCCGAGCGGAGACAGGTCAGCAGCGCAGAAATGTCCCCAACCGATGCACAGGCGGGAGGTCTTGTATTGATTTTATTATATATTTATATATATTTATATATATGTATACAAATGTATTATATATTCTAGTATTGATGTTATTTGAACACTGATACAGTTTGCAGTTAAATAAAGGAGGAGTGAACGTCGCAGTCAACAAACTAAAGGCTTTATCAACAAGTTGTGACAACGTTCACGACACATCACCTGCTGCATGTTTCTTCACCTCATTAACTCTCAGTCACAGCAGCTGATGGACGCTGTATTGAGAAAATAAAAGCAAAAACAAATAGTTTTCTCCTTCGCTGTATATTTTTAGTGTGGGGACAAGTGCGTCTGCCTCCAATATTGTCCACACCTGTCTCCATCTAAACACAGCAGTGCGCTCTTAAACGCACGGCGGGAAGCGTGGGAAAAATTATGTTATGGTGAAATTATCCTCTGCATTTGACCCATCCCCATGTTCACCCCCTGGGAGGTGAGGGGAGCAGTGAGCAGCAGCGTGTGCCGCGCTCGGGAATCATTTGGTGATTTAACCTCCGATTCCAACCCTTGATGCTCAGTGCCAAGCAGGGAGGCAATTGGTCCCATTTTTTGTAGTCTTTGGTATGACTCGGCCGGGGTTTGAACTCACAACCTCCCAGTCTCAGGGCGGACACTCCAACTACAAGGGCACTGAGCTATTTATCAATAAACCTGGTCAGCATGCATGAATATGGGGGCGATTCTTCAGTCAGTCATTTCCACAAATAAATCATGGGAATTTTCTGTCAAGAAAAGCAAGTGTACATAATATCTTACTATCATGGTACAATTTGATAGTAAATTTATTTTAACAGACACATTTCCTGCAACCTACCGTATTTTTCGGAGTATAAGTCGCCCCGGAGTATAAGTCGCACCGGCCGAAAATGCATAATAAAGAAGGGGAAAAACATATATAAGTCGCACTGGAGTATAAGTCGCATTTTTGGGGGAAATGTATTTGATAAAATCCAACACCAATAATAGACATTTGATAGGCAATTTAAAATAAATAAATAATAGTGAACAACAGGCTGAATAAGTGTACGTTATATGAGGCATAAATAACCAACTGAGAACGTGCCTGGTATGTTAACGTAACATATTATGGTAAGAGTCATTCAAATAACTATAACATATAGAACATGCTATACGTTTACCAAACAATCTGTCACTCCTAATCGCTAAATCCTATGAAATCTTAGACGTCTAGTCTCTTACGTGAATGAGCGAAATAATATTATTTGATATTTTACGGTTATGTGTTAAAGGGGAACATTATCACCAGACCTATGTAAGCGTCAATATATACCTTTATGTTGCAGAAAAAAGACCATATATTTTTTTAACCGATTTCCGAACTCTAAATGGGTGAATTTTGGCGAATTAAACGCCTTTCTATTATTCGCTCTCGGAACGATGACGTCACAACGTGACGTCACATCTGGAAGCAATCCGCCATTTTCTCAAACACCGAGTCAAATCAGCTCTGTTATTTTCCGTTTTTTCGACTGTTTTGCGTACCTTGGAGACATCATGCCTCGTCGGTGTGTTGTCAGAGGGTGTAACAACACGAACAGGGACGGATTCAAGTTGCACCAGTGGCCCAAAGATGCGAAAGTGGCAAGAAATTGGACGTTTTACCGACGAAAGCTATGCTACGACAGAGATGGCAAGAATGTGTGGATATCCTGCGACACTCAAAGCAGATGCATTTCCAACGATAAAGTCAAAGAAATCTGCCGCCAGACCCCCATTGAATCTGCCGGAGTGTGTGAGCAATTCAGGGACAAAGGTCCTCGCTAGCACGGCAAGCAATGGCGGCAGTTTGTTCCCGCAGACGAGCGAGCTAAACCCCCTGGATGTCTTGGCTCACACCGTCCCTTAAACTGGACAGATCAGCTTTCAGGAAAAGAGAGCGGATGAGGGTATGTCTACAGAATATATTAATGATGAAAACTGGGCTGTCTGCACTCTCTAAGTGCATGTTGTTGCCAAATGTATTTCATATGCTGTAAACCTAGTTCATAGTTGTTAGTTTCCTTTAATGCCAAACAAACACATACCAATCGTTGGTTAGAAGGCGATCGCCGAATTCGTCCTCGCTTTCTCCCGTGTCGCTGGCTGTCGTGTCGTTTTCGTCGGTTTCGCTTGCATACGGTTCAAACCGATATGGCTCAATAGCTTCAGTTTCTTCTTCAATTTCGTTTTCGCTACCTGCCTCCACACTACAACCATCCGTTTCAATACATGCGTAATCTGTTGAATCGCTTAAGCCGCTGAAATCCGAGTCTGAATCCGAGCTAATGTCGCTATAGCTTGCTGTTCTTTCCACCATGTTTGTTTGTGTTGGCATCACTATGTGACGTCACAGGAAAATGGACGGGTGTTTATAACGATGGTTAAAATCAGGCACTTTGAAGCTTTTTTTAGGGATACTGCGTGATGGGTAAAATTTTGAAAAAAACTTCGAAAAATATAATTAGCCACTGGGAACTGATTTTTAATGGTTTTAACCATTCTGAAATTGTGATAATGTTCCCCTTTAATAATTTCTCACATAAGTCGCTCTTGAGTATAAGTCGCACCACCGGGCCAAACTATGAAAAAAACTGCGACTTATAGTCCGAAAAATATGGTAATAGGGTATTTTTTGTGTCAACAGAGGATTCACCCTAACAAACTAAAAAAGTACACAGACTTAATGGAGAACAGCAGAAGGAGAAAGTCCTCCTCCTTTGATGAGCCACATTCAAAATATGCAAAAATTACAGATTCCCTTGCTGGCCCACCACGGCGGGTGACACAGACAACAGTCGACAAGCTTGTTCTAAAGTTTGTCTGTGAAGCCAACCAACCATTTTCTGTGGCTGAGTGACCGTTCTTCAAGACAATAATAGAAACATTGCAACCTCATTGTACAGTAATGACAATAAAACATTAAGCTGGTAGAATACAGGAAGCTGCAAAGAACATAACGAGCATTATAATCAAGAAGTTGAGCGCTGTGAGCCATGTTGCAACTACAAGAGACTGTTGGTCTGCCAGAAAAGGTACCGTATTTTCCGCACTACAAGGCGCACCTAAAAACCTCCAATTTTCTCAAAAGCTGACAGTGCGCCTTATAATCCGGTGCGCCTTATATATGGACCAATATTGAGCCTCCAACAGGTAAAAGTTTCAATCAATCAACCAATCGCAACTACGGTAAGCAGCCGCCGACTTCATTTTCCGCTGCCGCCCCCGTAGAAGAAGAAGAAGCGCGCGGTGCATGCTGGGATATATGACTGCGCGAGGCGTGCCGTTTTGATTTCCATTTGTTTGTTTATGTAAAGACCCCAAAATGGCTCCTATTAAGAGACATGCTTACGACGCAGAGTTTAAACTTAAGGGAATAGAGCAACAGCGACACTGACTCGATTAATGACGACTTCTACGAGACGGAGCTGGACATTTTGGATGCCGTATCCGCACAACTGTTTAATTCGGACACTGAAGAAGAAGAATTTGAGGGATTCGTGGAAGAGGAATAACTTCATAAAGTGAGCTTTACATGTTTATTTTGTGTGTTGTGTTGTGTTGTGTGACATTAACGTTTGAGCAACGTTGTGTTATTGATATATTGTTATTGCTCTGCACTATTCTGAGCAGTGACGTGCGGTGAGGTTGATGGCTGGTGAGGCACTAACTTCATCATAGTCAGATTTACAAACATATGAACCCTAAAGAGTATCTTATTCACCATTTGATTGGCAGCAGTTAACGGGTTATGTTTAAAAGCTCATACCAGCATTCTTCCCTGCTTGGCACTCAGCATCAAGGGTTGGAATTGGGGGTTAAATCACCAAAAATGATTCCCGGGCGCGGCGCCACTGCTGCCCACTGCTCCCCTCACCTCCCAGGGGGTGAACAAGGGGATGGGTCAAATGCAGACGACAAATTTCACCACACCTAGTGTGTGTGTGACAATCATTGGCACTTTAACTTAACTTTAACTTTACACATACAAACTGTAGCACACAAAAAAGCACATTTAATTAAAAAAAACGTTATTATGGTCTTACCTTTACTTATAAATGAAGTCCATGCGCCACTGTTGTGCTGGATTAATGAACCCCCTGACGGGAGTGTTATATCAACTAAAGCCCTCACTTCAACTTTCCACGTGCAAGATTGAATCTATTTAAAAAAGTGTAACCGAGGGTTTATAAATGTCGCCTATACTGTATTAAACTACAAAATAACAAACACGGAGGCTCCAGTTTACACGAGGACCACTTTATTTACCTTCTTTCAAAAACCTCCGCTCCACTCTGTCATCACTTCCGCTCTTAGCGCCTTCAAAATAAGAGCTCAAGGCATATACTGTATAACAGCGCATAACAGGAACTTAACATTACAAAGAGGAAAGCCCATGGAAATAGGTTACAAAATGTATTTAATAAGAAGCCAAAAAGTGCAAAAACAATAATGTTCGTGTTGGAGGAGTTGTGAATTAGATACACCTGCAGTCTGCAGGTGTACCTAATGTTGTGGCCCTGCAGTCATTCACCACTCCTCCAACACGAACATTATTGTTTTTGCACTTTTTGGCTTCTTATGAAATAACTTTTTTAAATAGATTCAATCTTGCACGTGGGAAGTTTAAGTGTGGGCTTTAGTTGATATAACAATTCTACGGCGGGGGTGCAGGAGGCGGGGTTACTGGAGCCTCAGCCAGTGCGTCTTTTGCAGCCGTTTTATGATCGCTCAGCACAAGAATTACGTTACACACATACAGTTGTTGACAAAATACACTGTACATTATATACCTCAGCTAACTAAACTATGGAAATGTATAATATAATTCATATAGCAATACAGTCTCACTGCACAGCAGGCCAGCAGTTAGCCGAGTCCGGAATCCATGTTGAGGCACTGAGTGACGTGCCTCAACTGGCTGCTGATCACCGCTCCGTCTCTTCTCAGTATTTGAACGGCAAATGTGAAAATTCAGCGATTTTTAATAAAAATAATCTAAAACTGGTGAAGTTAAATGGAAAATAACTTTATAGTATAATCACTGGATACATATAACAATTTAATTAATTTTTCTTCTTTTTACATTTTTTTTCTTTCTATCTATGATGGCAGGTGAGGCGCCACTATGTCAGTGTTTGTCAACCACTGTGCCGCGGCACACTAGTGTGCCGTGAGATACAGTCTGGTGTGCCGTGGGAGATTATCTAATTTCACCTATTTGGGTTAGAAATATTTTTTGCAAACCAGTAATTATAGTCTGCAAATAATGTGTTGTTGAGTATCAGTGCTGTCTAGAGCTCGGCAGAGTAACTATGTCATACTCTTTCATATCTATAGGTGGCAGCAGGCAGCTAATTGCTTTGTAGATGTCGAAAAAACTGGATGCTGTGGGGCTGTCTTGGTTGACAAGACTCTGCAGCATCGCGTGGACATCGGGGGCGGTACCTCTGGATTGGCAGACCAGGGTGGTGGTTCCTCTCTTTAAGAAGGGGAACCGGAGGGTGTGTTCTAACTATCGTGGGATCACACTCCTCAGCCTTCCCGGTAAGGTCTATTCAGGTGTACTGGAGAGGAGGCTACGCCGGATAGTCGAACCTCGGATTCAGGAGGAACAGTGTGGTTTTCGTCCTGGTCGTGGAACTGTGGACCAGCTCTATACTCTCAGCAGGGTCCTTGAGGGTGCATGGGAGTTTGCCCAACCAGTCTACATGTGCTTTGTGGACTTGGAGAAGGCATTCGACCGTGTCCCTCGGGAAGTCCTGTGGGGAGTGCTCAGAGAGTATGGGGTATCGGACTGTCTGATTTTGGCGGTCCGCTCCCTGTATGATCAGTGTCAGAGATTGGTCCGCATTGCTGGCAGTAAGTCGGACACGTTTCCAGTGAGGGTTGGACTCCGCCAAGGCAGCCCTTTGTCACCGATTCTGTTCATAACTTTTATGGACAGAATTTCTAGGCGCAGTCAAGGCGTTGAGGGGATCTGGTTTGGTGGCTGCAGGATTAGGTCTCTGCTTTTTGCAAATGATGTGGTCCTGATGGCTTCATCTGGCCAGGATCTTCAGCTCTCGCTGGATCGGTTCGCAGCCGAGTGTGAAGCGACTGGGATGAGAATCAGCACCTCCAAGTCCGAGTCCATGGTTCTCGCCCGGAAAAGGGTGGAATGCCATCTTCGGGTTGTGGAGGAGACCCTGCCCCAAGTGGAGGAATTCAAGTACCTCGGAGTCTTGTTCACGAGTGAGGGAAGAGTGGATCGCGAGATCAACAGGTGGATCGGTACGGCATCTTCAGTAATGCGGACGCTGTATCGATCCGTTGTGGTGAAGAAGGAGCTGAGCCGGAAGGCAAAGCTCTCAATTTACCGGTCGATCTACGTTCCCATCCTCACCTATGGTCATGAGCTTTGGGTTATGACCGAAAGGACAAGATCACGGGTACAAGCAGCCGAAATGAGTTTCCTCCGCCGGGTGGCAGGGCTCTCCCTTAGAGATAGGGTGAGAAGCTCTGTCATCCGGGGGGAGCTCAAAGTAAAGCCGCTGTTCCTCCACATCGAGAGGAGCCAGATGAGGTGGTTCGGGCATCTGGTCAGGATGCCACCCGATCGCCTCCCTCGGGAGGTGTTTAGGGCACGTCCGACCGGTAGGAGGCCACGGGGAAGACCCAGGACACGTTGGGAAGACTATGTCTCCCGGCTGGTCTGGGAACGCCTCGGGATCCCCCGGGAGGAGCTGGACGAAGTGGCTGGGGAGAGGGAAGTCTGGGCTTCCCTGCTTAGGCTGCTGCCCCCGCGACCCAACCTCGGATAAGCGGAAGAAGATGGATGGATGGATGTCGAAAAAACAGCGGGAGGCACTGTGCAGGTAAAAAGGTGTCTACTGCTTAAACCAAAAATAAACAAAAGGTGAGTGCCCCTAAGAAAAGGCATTGAAGCTTAGGGAAGGCTATGCAGAACGAAACTAAAACTGAACTGGCTACTAAGTAAACAAAAACAGAATGCTGGACGACAGCAAAGACTTACTGTGGAGCAAAGATGGCGTCCACAACGTACATCCCGAACATGACATGACGATCAACAATGTCCCCACAAAGAATGATAAAAACAATTGAAATATTCTTGATTGCTAAAACAAAGTAGATGTGGGAAATATCACTCAAAGGAAGACATGAAACTGCTACACCAAAAAAAGAGAAAAAAACAAGACAAGAACTAAAACAGTACACACAGGAAAACACCAAAAAACTCAAAATAAGTCACGGTGTGATGTGACAGGTCATGAGACAAGAGCTATAGTGATGCATGGTTGGTTATGGTTTAAAGTCATATCCAACAGTTGTGACAACAACTTTTTACTGTCAACTGAGTTTCGTTTTTTAATGATTTCTGCTGGTGGTGTGCCTCCGGATTTTTTCAACGGAAAAAATGTGCCTTGGCTCAAAAAAGGTTGAAAAACACTGTACTATGTGATATAAATGTTGCACTACATGTTATACCTTGCTGTTGTTAAAAGATAAACAAAACACCACGACACTGACTTTACCTCGGGGAAAATAATAAAACAGCTGTTTATTCATTATGGGAGTGAACGGAGTTGTCAGAATGCTGGTTTGTAATCTATTAATAAAGTTTGACTGACCTATCTGACTGTTTTGTTGACATTCCCTTTAGCGCAGCTCCATCCAACCCAGGGGTGTCAAACTCAAATACAGAGTGGGCCAAAATTTAAAACTGAACAAAGCCACGGGCCAAGGTTGAACAAATGAACCTTTTAATAGGGACCCAAAGAAGTTTTGCATTGAATATTGAACAAGCAAGGCTTATATAACTTTATAGTGACATGCAAAATCGAGTTTCAAATAATAATAATAATAATAATTAAAAAATATCAATGGCATATCAAATAAAATTTAAATAAAAATTGAATGCCTCTTTTCTATTTGCAGCCTTCTGAGGTACATATCAAAATAAACGTTTTCCACAGGCTAATAATACATTTTAAAATAAAATAACAATAATGAATGAATCAAACATTCAAGCCTTGAAGTAGCAAGAGAAAGTGCATGAATAAAACGTTAATTATTGCTCAGTTTGCCACACTGATTTGCTTTAACACTGAATATGGAACAAGCAACGCTTATATAACTTAATAGTGCAAAATCAACTTTCAAAAAACAAACGAAAAAACATCAATGGTATATTAAATCAAATATAAATAAAAAATGTAATGCCTCTTTTCTATTTGCAGCCTTCTGAGGTAAATATCAACATTAACTTGGTGGGGGGGAGCCGGGTTTGGTGGTAGCGGGGGTGTATATTGTAGCATCCCGAAAGAGTTAGTGCTGCAAGGGGTTCTGGGTATTTTTTCTGTTGTGTTTATGTTCGGATGTTCTCCCGAAATGTGTTTGTCATTCTTGTTTGGTGTGGGTTCACAGTGTGGCGCATATTTGTAACAGTTGTAAAAGTTGTTTATGCGGCCACCCTCAGTGTGACCTGTATGGCTGTTGACCAAATATGCCTTGCATTCACTTGTTTGTGTGTAAAAGCCGCATATATTACATGACTGGGCCGGCACGCTGGTTGTATGGAAGAAAAGCGGACGTGACGACATGTTGTAGAGGACGTTGAAGGCAGTGCCTTTAAGGCACGCTTCCAATAATGTTATCCGGGTGGAAATCGGGAGAATGGTTGCCCCGGGATATTTTCGGGAGGGGCACTGAAATTCGGGAGTCTCCCGGGAAAATTGGGAGGGTTGGCAAGTATGAGTATTAGCGCTGTTACAGCGGCACAGCCGCTTTATAATACCGGCGGGCCAGCTCTAATGTTAATTTGATATTGCTTCAAGGGCCAAAATAAATTACACGGCAGGCCAAATTTGGCCCGCGGGCCAGAGTTTGAAACCCATGATCTAATGGATGCATAGGTGTGCCTTATAATCCGGTGCGCCTTATATATGAACACATTTTTGAAATATGCCATTCATTGAAGGTGCGCCTTATAATTCGGTGCGCCTTATAGTGCAGAAAATACGGTAGTTACTTAGGTGTCACCTGCCATTGAATAAACCACAGAGGCACTCTGCTGCCATTGTCTTGTAGATAGGGGTGTAAAAAAATAAAACGATTTTGGAATAAACCGCGGTTCTTATTTGTAACGATTATTAATCGATTCAAAATGATAGAAAATCGATTTACAAAAAAATACAATTATTTTTATAAATATGTCCTTTACAGCCACTGTGAGGCAAATGGTAAATGGGTTATACTTGTATAGCGCTTTCCTACCTTCAAGGTACTCAAAGCGCTTTGACACTATTTCCACATTCACCCATTCGCACACTGATGGCGGGAACTGTCATGCAAGGCCCTAACCACGACCCATCAGGAGCAAGGGTGAAGTGTCTTGCTCAAGGACACAACGAACGTGGCGAGGTTGGTAGAAGGTGGGGATTGAACCAGGAACCCTCAGGTTGCTGGCACGGCCACTCTCCCAACCGCGCCACGCCGTCCCATATCATATTGTTTTGGTTTTTTTGTCCTGTCCAGCTTCTCAGGCAAATTCGACTGTTCAGATTTACTTTACAAAAGAGAAGTGTGGGATACTTCTCTTGTTGCCTTATTTGTATTTGACTTTATTAGATGTATTTATATTATCATTTGGTGCAGCCGGGCCGGAGCAGGAGGGGATAGAAAGAGGAAAAAAAGGAAGACAGAGGGGGAAAATTGTGGGGACGAGAGGGGGATTAGACAGAGAGACAAAAACAACAACAGCAAACACAGCAATTACAACAACAGCAACAACAATAGAGAAACATCAGCAAATATGATATGTACAAATATGGTTGTAAAAGTGATAGCAAAGAAGCAGGTAGTGAAATAAATAATAATACAGAAATGACAATGAATATTATTACACTACAAATAGACAGAGGTGGGTAGAGTAGCCAGAAATTGTACTCAAGTAAGAGTACTGTTACTTTAGAGATTTATTACTCAAGTAAAAGTAAGGAGTAGTCACCCAAATATTTACTTGAGTAAAAGTAAAAAGTATGTTGTGAAAAAACTACTCAAGTACTGAGTAACTGATGAGTAACATACACACACATATCATATATATATATATATATATATATATGTATATACATATATATATACATATACATATATATACACACACATATATATATATACAGTATATAATTTATATTTATTTATTTTGCCGTTTTTGTTTACATGTTAAAGGTGTTTTAATGAATATACATGCATGTTTAACACATATAGATTCCTTTCTTTCATGAAGACAAGAATATAAGTTGGTGTATTACCTGATTCTGATGACTTGCATTGATTGTAATCAGACAGTAGTGCTGATAGCGTCCACGTTTTCAAATGGAGGAGAAAAAAAGTTCCTCCTTTCTGTCTAATACCACATGAAAGTGGTTGGTTTTTGGCACCTTATTTGTCCAGCTTCCATATTCGTTTTTATACACTTTACAAGAAATACATTGGCGGCAAACTCCGTAGCTTGCTAGCTTGTTTGCGCTGGCTTTCGGAGACTCTTGTTTTGAAAGCGCAGGCGCGATGGAGCAGCACTTTTATTGTGAAGACAGGAACTGTGCAGTCAGTCTTTATGCTTTTGACAGGATGTACGTTTGAAATAAAAAAGGGTCTTTTTTCCTTCACACTTTTGATTGATTGATTGAAACTTTTATTAGTAGATTGCACAGTACAGTATATATTCCGTACAATTGACCACTAAATGGTAACACCCGAATAAGTTTTTCAACTTGTTTAAGTCAGGTCATGTGACCGCCTGGCTCTGTTTGATTGGTCCAACGTCACCAGTGACTGCATCTGATTGGTGGAACGGAGTGAACGTCACCAGTGACAGTATTTGTTGAAACGCAGGCACTATGACAGACCAAAACAAACAAAGCGTGCATTAACAGATCGATAAAAATTAGTAGCGAGTAGCGAGCTGAATGTAGATAAAAGTAGCGGAGTAAAAGTAGCGTTCTTCTCTATAAAGATACTAAAGTAAAAGTAAAAGTATGTTGCATTAAAACTACTCTTAGAAGTACAATTTATCCCAAAAGTTACTGAAGTAGATGTAACGGAGTAAAAGAGGCGCGTTACTCCCCACCTCTGCAAATAGAACAATACAAATAACAATAGAAATAGCACTATTGATAATGAATAATACCAATAATTTACCTCTATTATCTACAATACAGTTGTTCAAATGCAACATTACATATACGTAATAACTAGAGATACAAAAGAAAGCAGAAAAATGGAGGGGAAGAAAGAGAAGCCAGCTATATTAACCTTGTAGATTGTTATAGTAACAATAGGTTAAGCTTTGTCAGTGTGCCATGTGTTACCCAGTTTACCCTAGGGTAATAACACTAATTCATGTTTGATGAATCATACTGTAGATGTAGATGATCATATCTGCTGTACAGATTAGGGTTGAACGGTATACCGGTAATAGAATAGTACCGCGATACTAATGAATCATATTCGGTACTATACACAGAGTACTTACAAGCAGACAGTGTGTAGACAGAAAAGGGAGAACGGACGCATTTTGGCTTAAAAACTAACAATAAAGGTGAAGTTATAACACTGAAACGCCCTCAGGAAGCGGTGCTTTAAGACATGGCTAGCTAGCTAACGGCTAAAGTCCAGCCGCCGTCGGCAGTGTTTTAGCTATTTCTAAATCACTAATCCTCGCCTCCATGGCGACAAATAAAGTATGTTTCTTACAAGTATCATCCCTGCAGGACGAGGAATATCTAAACATGCTTCACTACATACCGTAGCTCACCGGCGTCAAAATGTAAACAAACGCCATTGGTGGATCTACACCTGACATCCACTGTAATGATACCAAGTACAATACTAGGATTACGTCGATATTTTTTGGCATCACAACATCTTCTTTCGTTTTTTTTAAATTCATATTATGTTTATAAACTCATAAAATATGTCCCTGGACACATGAGTACTTTGAATATGACCAATGTATGATCCTGTAACTACTTGGTATTGGATCGATAACTAAATGTGTAGCATCATCCAAAACTAATGTAAAGCATCTAAACAAGAGAAGAATAAATGATTATTACCTTTTAACAGAAGTGTAGATAGAACATGTTAAAAGAGAACGTAAGCAGATATTAACAGTAAATGAACAAGTAGATTAATAATTCATTTTCTACCCATACATCCATCCATCCATTTTGTTCCGCATATCCGAGGTTGGGTTGCGGGAGAAGCCCAGACTTCCCTCTCCCCAGCCACTTAGTCCAGCTCCTCACGGGGGATCCCGAGGCGTTCCCAGGCCAGCCGGGAGACATAGTCTTCCCAACGTGTCCTGGGTCTTCCCCGTGGCCTCCTACCGGTCGGACGTGCCCTAAACACCTCCCCATGGAGGCGTTCGGGTGGCATCCTGACCAGATGCCCGAACCACCTCATCTGGCTCCTCTCGATGTGGAGGAGCAGCGGTTTTACTTTGAGCTTCTCCCGGATGACAGAGCTTCTCACCCTATCTCTAAGGGAGATCCCCGCCATTCGGCGTAGGAAACTTATTTCGGCCGCTTGTACCCGTGATCTTGTCCTTTCGGTCATAACCCAAAACTCATGACCGTAGGTGAGGATGGGAACGTAGATCGACCGGTAAATTGAGAGCTTTGCCTTCCGGCTCAGCTCCTTCTTCACCACAATGGATCGATACTGCGTCCGCATTACTATAGACGCCGATCGGATCCGCCTTTCGATCTCACGATCCACTCTTCCCTCACTCGTGAACAAGACTCTGAGGTACTTGAACTCCTACCACTTGTTCTTAGTTATTTTGACAAAATAATAGAATGGTAAATGACACAATATGTTACTGCATATGTCAGCAGACTAATTAGCAGCCATTGTTTGTTTACTTACTACTAAAAGACAAGTTGTCTTGTATGTTCACTGTTTTATTTAAGGACAAACTTGCAATAATAATCATATGTTTAACGTACCGTAAGATTTTTTGGCTAAAATAAAGCCAATAATGCAATTTTTGGTCGTCCCCTTTATTTAGAAAAGTACCGAAAAGTATCGAAAAAATGTTGGTACCGCTACCAAAATATTGGTATGGGGATCATATTACGCCTATACTGGCTCACCTGCACTGGCTTCCTGTGCACTTAAGATGTGACTTTAAGGTTTTACTACTTACGTATAAAATACTACACGGTCTAGCTCCGTCCTATCTTGTCGATTGCATTGTACCATATGTCCCAGCAAGAAATCTGCGTTCAAAGAACTCCGGCTTATTAGTGATTCCCAGAGCCCAAAAAAAGTCTGCGGGCTATAGAGCGTTTTCTATTCGGGCTTCAGTACTCTGGAATGCCCTCCCGGTAACAATTAGAGATGCTACCTCAGTAGAAGCATTTAAGTCCCATCTTAAAACTCATTTGTATACTCTAGCCTTTAAATAGCCCCCCTGTTAGACCAGTTGATCTGCCGTTTCTTTTCTTTTCTCCTCTGCTCCCCTCTTCCTTGTGGAGGGGGGGGGGGGGGGGGGGGGGGGGGGGGGGGGGGGGGGGGCACAGGTCCGGTGGCCATAGATGAAGTGCTGGCTGTCCAGAGTCGGGACCCGGGGTGGACCGCTCGCCTGTGCATCGGCTGGGAACATCTCTGCGCTGCTGACCCGTCTCCGCTCGGGATGGTTTCCTGCTGGCCCCACTATGGACTGGACTCTTACTATTATGTTGGATCCACTATGGACTGGACTCTCACAATATTATGTCACACCCACTCGACATCCATTGCTTTCGTCTCCCCTAGAGGGGGGGGGGGTTACCCACATATGCGGTCCTCTCCAAGGTTTCTCATAGTCATTCACATCGACGTCCCACTGGGGTGAGTTTTTCCTTGCCCTTATGTGGGCTCTGTACCGAGGATGTCGTTGTGGCTTGTGCAGCCCTTTGAGACACTTGTGATTTAGGGCTATATAAATAAACATTGATTGATTGATTGATTGACAACACTAGTACAGATTTACTTTAGAAAAGAAAAATGTTGGCTACTTCTCTAGTTGCCATATTTGTATTTGACTTTATTAGATGTTTGGGTTGAAATTTATTAAACAAAATCAGTTTTCTTTTAAGTAATATAAACAATTATCGAAGCGATAGAACTGGCACCCAATGTTTTTTTAAAAAAAGTATTCATTTTAAATTGCGAATCAATTCTGAATCGTTACCCCCCAAGAATCGAATTGAATTGTCTACGAATTTTCACAGCTTTTCTTGTCGACGTGTCAAAGGCTTGCACACATTTATAATGTCATTGCGTCAGCATTAGAGGAAATACATATTGAGTACCACATCAGAGATAAAGTGACCAGGACAACAACAGACCGTGGCACAAATGTTCTCTAGGCGTTTTTTGTATATACTGTGATGTGGAGGAGAAAGACGATGATGGAGAGAGGGACTCCATCAATGTTCCCTCTAATTTTTCATATGTGTGAGAAAACGCAAAAACTCACTGAGCATTCAGTGGAGCACATGTGACCAACATCAGACATGCACACTGTGGCCGTACCAGCAGCACACCTGTCTAAATCGTGACATCATAACTAGAGATGTCCGATAATGGCTTTTTTGCCGATATTCCGATATTGTCCAACTCTTAATTACGGATTCCGATATCAACCTATACGGATATATACAGTCGTGGAATTAACACATTATTATGCCTAATGTTGTTGTGATGCCCCACTGGATGCATTAAAGGGGAACATTATCACCAGACCTATGTAAGCGTCAATATATACCTTGATGTTGCAGAAAAAAGACCATATATTTTTTTAACCGATTTCCGAACTCTAAATGGGTGAATTTTGGCGAATTAAACGCCTTTCTATTATTCACTCTCGGAGCGATGACGTCACAAAATGACGTCGCATCGGGAAGCAATCCGCCATTTTCTCAAACACCGAGTCAAATCAGCTCTGCTATTTTCCGTTTTTTCGACTGTTTTCCGTACCTTGGAGACATCATGCCTCGTCGGTGTGTTGTCGGAGGGTGTAACAACACGAACAGGGACGGATTCAAGTTGCACCAGTGGCCCAAAGATGCGAAAGTGGCAAGAAATTGGACGCTTGTTCCGCACACTTTACCGACGAAAGCTATGCTACGACAGAGATGGCAAGAATGTGTGGATATCCTGCGACACTCAAAGCAGATGCATTTCCAACGATAAAGTCAAAGAAATCTGCGAGCGGATGAGGGTATGTCTACAGAATATATCAATTGATGAAAACTGGGCTGTCTGCACTCTCAAAGTGCATGTTGTTGCCAAATGTATTTCATATGCTGTAAACCTAGTTCATAGTTGTTAGTTTCCTTTAATGCTAAACAAACACATACCAATCGTTGGTTAGAAGGCGATCGCCGAATTCGTCCTCGCTTTCTCCCGTGTCGCTGGCTGTCTTGTCGTTTTCGTCGGTTTCGCTTGCATACGGTTCAAACCGATATGGCTCAATAGCTTCAGTTTCTTCTTCAATTTCGTTTTCGCTACCTGCCTCCACACTACAACCATCCGTTTCAATACATGCGTAATCTGTTGAATCGCTTCAGCCGCTGAAATCCGCATCTGAATCCGAGGTAATGTCGCTATAGCTTGCTGTTCTATGCGCCATGTTTGTTTGTGTTGGCTTCAGTATGTGACGTCACAGGAAAATGGACGGGTGTATATAACGATGGTTAAAATCAGGCACTTTGAAGCTTTTTTTTTAGGGATATTGCGTGATGGGTAACATTTTGAAAAAAACTTCGAAAAATAAAATAAGCCACTGGGAACTGATTTTTAATGGTTTTAACCCTTCTGAAATTGTGATAATGTTCCCCTTTAAAAAATGTAACAAGGCTTTCCAAAATAAATCAACTCAAGTTATGGAAAAAAATTAGGGATGTCCGATAATGGCTTTTTGCCGATATCCCATATTCCGATATTGTCCAACTCTTTAATTACCGATACCGATATCAACTGATACCGACATCAACCGATATATGCAGTCGTGGAATTAACACATTACTATGCCTAATTTGGACAACCAGGTATGGTGAAAATAAGGTACTTTTTAAAAAAATTCATAAAATAAGAAATAAATTAAAAACATTTTCTTGAATAAAAAAGAAAGTAAAACAATATAAAAACAGTTACATAGAAACTAGTAATTAATGAAAATGAGTAAAATTAACTGTTAAAGGTTAGTACTATTAGTGGACCAGCAGCACGCACAATCAGGTGTGCTTACGGACTGTATCCCTTGCAGACTGTATTGATATATATTGATATATAATGTAGGAACCAGAATAATAACAGAAAGAAACAACCCTTTTGTGTGAATGAGTGTGAATGGGGGAGGGAGGTTTTTTGGGTTGGTGCACTAATTGTAAGTGTATCTTGTGTTTTTTATGTTGATTTAATAAAAAACAAACAAACAAACAAAAAAAACGATACTGATAATAAAAAAAAACGATACCGATAATTTCCGATATTACATTTTAAAGCATTTATCGGCCGATAATATCGGACATCTCTAGTCTTTATATATTTTATTTGTTATTAGAGACTGTATTCATGTTTAGAGTGGATGAAAATGAGCTTCCTCTACTTGAAAAACCACTGGTATATGGCTTGTACTATTGTACTAACATCTCTAAAAAAAAATGCCAACATGGCACTGCCATATTTATTATTGAAGTCACAAGGTGCATTATTTTTTTTAACATGCCTCAAAACAGCAGCTTGGAATTTGGGACATGCTCTCCCTGAGAGAGCATGAGGAGGTTGAGGTGGGCGGAGTTGGGGGCGCGGGGTTGAGGTGGGGCGGGAGGGGGGTAGGGGTTAGCGGGGGGTGTATATTGTAGCGTCCCGGAAGAGTTAGTGCTACAAGGGGTTCTGGGTATTTGTTCTGTTGTGTTTATGTTGTGTTACGGTGCGGATGTTCTCCCGAAATGTGTTTGGTGTGGGTTCACAGTGTGGCGCATATTTGTAACAGTGTTGAAGTTGTTTATACGGCCACCCTCAGTGTGAGCTGTATGGCTGTTGACAAAGTATGCTTGCATTCACTTGTGTGTGTGAAAAGCCGTAGATATTATGTGATTGGGCCGCCACGCAAAGGCAGTGCCTTAAAGGCACGCCCCCAATATTGTTGTCTGGGTGGAAATCGGGAGAAATTTGGGCGAATTTTCGTGAGGGGCACTGAAATTCGGGTGTCTACCGGGAAAGTCGGGAGGGTTGGCAAGTATGACTGGGAGACGCCACCGCTCTGTACTTCTCCCTACGTCCGTGTACCACTCTGTACAGCGGCGTTTTAAAAAGTCATACGTTTTACTTTTTGAAACCGATACCGATAATTTTAAAGCATTTATCGGCCGATAATATCGGACATCTCTAATCATAACAATGACAGTATAACCATTTAAATGTCTTATTATTATAATCAAATGACAGCAAACATTTCCATGAGATTATTTTGTAATATAGTTGATTTGGCCCACTTACAATGAAAATAACCAAAAAAATCTTGTTTTTCATGAGCTAACTACTAGTATTGTATGTCTGGCTGGGGGGGGTCCTACATTGGAAAGAATGTGTACCCCTTTTAGAGATCACATTTCGTTCCCCTTAAAACATTCACATGTTGCACAAGGAGATGTAAGCATGGGATAAAGTATACATTCCTGTAACTTTCTGTCTGTAAAATATATATTTTTATGAACGTGTCTGTAATCTTATTAATTAATATACATAAATTAACATTAATAAATGACAGTGGAATTACGGCCAACAATAAACAGTTTTCTCGATGGACGACATGGCCTTGTTAAAGCGTCTCGACAGACGTTACAATAATTGAACAGTGTTGTCAAACATTGTTTTATCTGTTGTGGCCGCTGTCACTCACAGTTGCATTGCAAAGTCACACAGAATAAATGTTCATCTTTATTTTGTTTAGAGTTCAGATGGGATTTGATTTGCTGTGCGCAAAGGACAGCCTTACAGGTAAGGCATCGAGGTGAATGATGACACGGGGCTTGAGTAACAGCTTCCAAAGCACTAGAAGTGTGCATGCCATCTCCTCAATCTCACCCCAACAGTTGACACTAGACATGTCCGATAATATCGGACTGCCGATATTATCGGCCGATAAATGCTTTATAATGTAATATCGGAAATTATCGGTATCGGTTTCAAAAAGTAAAATGTATGACTTTTTAAAACGCCGCTGTACGGAGTGGTACACGGACGTAGGGAGAAGTACAGAGGGCCAAAATAAACCTTAAAGGCAAGTGAATGCAAGGCATACTTGGTCAACAGCCATACAGGTCACACTGAGGGTGGCCGTATAAACAACTTTAACACTGTTACAAATATGCGCCACATTGTGAACCCACACCAAAGAAGAATGACAAACACATTTGGGGAGAACATCCGCACCGTAACACAACATAAACACAACAGAACAAATACCCAGAACCCCTTGCAGCACTAACTCTTCCGGGACGCTACAATATACACCCCCCGCTACCACCTACCCCCCCCCCCCCCCCCCAACCCCACCCACCTCAACCTCCTCATGCTCTCTCAGGGAGAGCATGTCCCAAATTCCAAGCTGCCGTTTTGAGGCATGTTAAAAAAAATAATGCACTTTGTGATTTCAATAATAAATATGGCAGTGCCATGTTGGCATTTTTTTCCATAACTTGAGTTGATTTATTTTGGAAAACCTTGTTACATTGTTTAATGCAGTGGTCCCCAACCTTTTTGTAGCTGCGGACCGCTTGAAAATTTGTCCCACGAACCGGTTTTTTTTATTTTTTTATTTATTTTTTCATAAAGAAATACAATCATGTGTGCTTACGGACTGTATCCCTGCAGACTGTATTGATCTATATTAATGTATATATTGTGTTTTATGTTGATTTAATGAAAAAAAATAATATATATATATATATATATATATATATATATATATATTTTTTTTTTATTTTTTTTTTTAATTCTTGTGCGGCCCGGTACCAATCGGTCCGCGGCCCGGTGGTTGAGGACCACTGGTTTAATGCATCCAGCGGGGCATCACAACAAAATTAGGCATAATAATGTGTTAAAGGGGAACATTATCACAATTTCAGAAGGGTTAAAACCATTAAAAATCCGTTCCCAGTGGCTTATTTTATTTTTCGAAGTTTTTTTCTAAATTTTACCCATCACGCAATATCCCTAAAAAAAGCTTCAAAGTGCCTGATTTTAACCATCATTATATACACCCGTCCATTTTCCTGTGACATCACACAGTGATGCCAATACAAACAAACATGGCGGCTAGAACAGCAAGCTATAGCGACATTAGCTCGGATTCAGACTCGGATTTCAGCGACTTAAGCGATTCAACAGATTACGCATGTATTGAAACGGATGGTTGTAGTGTGGAGGCAGGTAGCGAAAACGAAATTGAAAAAGAAACTGAAGCTATTGAGCCATATCGGTTTGAACCGTATGCAAGCGAAACCGACGAAAACGACACGACAGCCAGCGACACGGGAGAAAGCGAGGACGAATTCGGCGATCGCCTTCTAACCAACGATTGGTATGTGTTTGTTTGGCATTAAAGGAAACTAACAACTATGAACTAGGTTTACAGCATATGAAATACATTTGGCAACAACATGCACTTTGAGAGTGCAAACAGCCCAATTTTCATCAATTAATAGATTCTGTAGACATACCCTCATCCACTCTCTTTTCCTGAAAGCTGATCTGTCCAGTTTTGGAGTTGATGTCAGCAGGCCAGGGAAGCTAGGGTCCATCTCTGTCGTAGCATAGCTTTCGTCGGTAAAGTGTGCGGAACAAACGTTCAATTTCTTGCCACTTTCGCATCTTTGGGCCACTGGTGCAACTTGAATTCCGTCCCTGTTCGTGTTGTTACACCCTCCGACAACACACCGACGAGGCATGATGTCTCTAAGGTACAGAAAAAGGTCGAAAAAACGGAAAACAACAGAGCTGATTTGACTCGGTGTTTGTAATGTGTTTGAGAAAATGGCGGATTGCTTCCCGATGTGACGTCACGTTGTGAGAGAGCGAATAATAGAAAGGCGTTTAATTCGCCAAAATTCACCCATTTAGAGTTCGGAAATCGGTTAAAAAAATATATTGTGTTTTTTCTGCAACATCAAGGTATATATTGACGCTTACATAGGTCTGGTGATAATGTTCCCCTTTAATTCCACGACTGTATATATCGGTATCGGTTGATATCGGAATCGGTAATTAAGAGTTGGACAATATCGGATATCGGCAAAAAAGCCATTATCGGACATCTCTAGTTGACACCAGTGAAACATGCAAGAGGTTGTCTCCATCTGCCTTGGCCAAGAATAATGCTCTCTGGAATAAAACCAGAAGGTCAACCACAGCATTTGAAAGAGTGGAACGTGAATGCAAATTGCAGTTTCTCTGACCCAATCGGACCTGTCGGGGCTCGATCTTCCTCGCTGTGGAAGGGATTGTGGGCATTTAAAAGGAGCAGGGAGGAAAAAAGCGATCCATAATGTAAGCACAGCACTGTAGATAAAAATATATGCTGGCAGAATTCACATGATAAAACATTTACCGTATTTTCCGCACCATTAGCCGCACCTAAAAACCACAAATTTACTCAAAAGCTGACAGTGCGGCTTTTAACCCGGTGCGCTTTATATATGGATAAATATTAAGATTCATTTTCATAAAGTTTCGATCTCGCAACTTAGGTAAACAGCCGCCATCTTTTTTCCCGGTAGAACAGGAAGCGCTTCTTCTTCTACGCAAGCAACCGCCAAGGTAAGCACCCGCCCCCATAGAACAGGAAGCGCTTCTTCTTCTACTGTAAGCAACCACCCGCCCCCGGAAGAAGAAGAAAAAACGCGCGGATATCACCGTACGTTTCATTTCCTGTTTACATCTGTAAAGACCACAAAATGGCTCCTACTAAGCGACAAGGATCCGGTTCATGAAAAGACGCAATCTCTCCATCCGCACACGGATTACTACCGTATTTCACAGCAACTGATATTCCTGTGAACCGCACTGTGGAACGGGAGCACGTACGGTGAATATTCGCACCACAGGGAATGAGAAGTCATCCTTCACTGTGGTTCTAGCTTGCCATGCTAACTTCCACCCATGGTGATATTCAAAAGGAAGACCTTGCCAAAAGAGACCTTTCCAGCCGGCGTCATCATAAAAGCTAACTCGAAGGGATGGATGAAGAAAAGATGAGCGAGTGGTTAAGGTAAGTTTAAGTTTACGCGAAGAGGCCGGGTGGCTTTTTTCACGCAGCTCTGTCCATGTTGATATACGTATGTTTGTGATTGCACATTTGCGTACATTTTGGGAGTGAACAGAGTTGTTAGAACGCTGGTTTTTAATATATTATTAAAGTTTGACTGACCTATCTGACTGTTTTTTTGACATTCCTTTAGCGCAGTTAGATGCGGCTTACAACACGGGGCGGCTTATTGGTGGACAAAGTTTTGAAATATGCCGTTCATTGAAGGCGCGGCTTTTAACCCAGGGCGCCTTATGGTGCGGAAAATACGGTAGGTAAAATGTTGCTTGTTTAATATACATTTGGATGAAGTGTTGACATTACATTTGTTTATTCAAAATAGATCATGCACAGTAAATATTTGTATTGTAACTTTTCGATTATTTTAATTTGTATATCTTGCATAGTCTGAATTAAGGTTGTCACGATATGAACATTTCTTATCATGGTTATTGTGACTAAAATTATCAGGGTTATCATATCGCGGTATATTTAAATGTGCTCAAAAAGTACTCATACAAGAATCTTTTAACCAAGTTTTGTTAAAAAGACAACCAACGTCATTCAAAATGAGTTCCTTAGTAAAAATACTTTTTTGGGACGTTGAATGGAAAGAAAACTTTGGAATGTCTCAAAGTTTATCCTATAAACTCTGTGGATTGATGGAAGGAGTTTTAAAATTGAAGGGAAAGACTGTTCATGGCCGCTTCAGATGGGGGTTGCTGACTTCAAACTTGCTATTTGTTTTGAACAAGCTTACCAGTCGTGCGAAATACAGAGTTATCGCTAACCAGTTTGAGTACACAAAAGAAAATCAGACAGCTAATCCTGCAGCCACCAAACTGGATCCCGCCAAAGCCCTGACTGTGCCTAGAAATTCTGTCCATAAAAGTTATGAACAGAAGTGTGACAAAAGGCAGCCCTGGCTTAGTCCAACCCTCACTGAAAATGGATCCGACTTACTGGCGGACCAGGCTCTGACACCGACAATACAGGGAACGGACCACCATAATCAGGCGGCCCAATACCCCCGTAATCTCTGAGTACTCCCCACAGGACTTCTCCAATAGGGATGTCCCGATCCAGGTTTTTGCACTTCCGATCCGATACCGATATTGTTTTTGCATTTCCGATCCGATACCGATACTGACCGATACTGGCCTATCCGAGCATGTATTAAAGTTTAAAGTTATTTAGCCTACTTAGTTGTCAGAATCATGTTGAAAAGGGTTTTAGTACTCTTGATAACAACTAGCCAGCTGAATTAGGTGAGTTTGAATAATACACAATGGTTGGTAACAAGAAACTGACCTGTTTATTCAAGGATAAACACAAAATAGACAAAATCATACATGACAAACAGAAATGGCATCATTGAAACTAGGGCTGGGCGATATGGCCTTTTTTTAATATTGCGATATTTTAAGGCCATATTGCGATACACAATATATATCTCGATATTTTGCCTTAGCCTTGAATGAACACTTGATGCATATAATCACAGCAGTATGATGATTCTATGTGTTTTGATTGATTGATTGAGACTTTTATTAGTAGGTTGCACAGTGAAGTACATATTCCGTACAATTGACCACTAAATGGTAACACCCCAATAAGTTTTTCAACTTGTTTAAGTCGGGGTCCACTTAAATTGATTCATGATACAGATATATACTATCAGATATATACTATCATCATAATACAGTCATCACACAAGATAATCACATTGAATTATTTACATTATTTATAATCCAGGGTGTGGAGGGGGGCGCCGGATGTAAGTGTCAAAAAGACAGCCAAAAGAGTTTGATATGAGAATAAATCTAAAGTTAAAATATAGGGTAGAAATGCACCCATTTGCAGGAAATGTAGTCTTGATTTTCAAAATGTTCTTTCAAGGCTTGCATGTCTACATTAAAACATTCTTCTTCATACTGCATTAATATATGCTACTTTTAAACTTTCATGCAGAGAAGGAAATCACAACTAAAAAAACCACTAATTTTTACATACGGTGTTGATGTGGAAATTTTTGCCTCGGCATTTTGATGGTGTGGGCGTGTGGCACCGAATGGAGATAAGCGTCTCGACAGACGTCACAATATTTGAACAATGATGACGAAAACTGTTTTCTCTGTCGTGTCCGTGTGTCGAAAATTGTTATGCGCTTATTTTTTTATTTGATTTTGTGCGTGGCATAGATTTGCTATGCGCAGAGGACGCTTAAACAGTGCGCAATTGCACAGACGAGCACCTTAGAGGGAGCGTTGCTCGCACGGCTGCGCTAGCATCACAGCTAACGTTAGCCATGCTGCTACCTCTCTGCTTGGGGAGGACGTATACGTATGTGACGTATGATGTGACAGTATGTGACGTATGACGTGACAGTATGTGATGTGTGTAAGAAGGTGCGCTCGCTGTCTGTGAGAGGGAGACACAGGAAAGAGTGAGAAGAGCCTGTCGTGTAATGCCAGCAGCTAAAAGCAACTGCGTGAGAATTCACAGACCTGTGGATGTGTTGAAGGTGTGCTGGAAAATGCGGAACGGAAATTACGGAGCAGCAGAAAAGTGGAATGTATTATTTAAATCGGTGCGTTGGAAAACACGGACCGGAGTTTTTTTAAACTGGATCTGGATCGGCATTTTCCCATGCCTTGCCGATACGCAATTTTTGACAAATATCGGCAGCCGATCCGATCCAAATATCGGATCGGGACATCCCTATTCTCCAAGTCCACAAAGCACATGTGAACTAGTTGGGCAAACTTCCATGAACCCTCAAGGACCCCGTTGAGAGTATAGAGCTGGTCCGAGGTTCAACTATCTGGCGTAGCCTCCTCTCCGGTACACCGAGACCTAGACATAGACCTTACCGGGAAGGCTGGAACACACTCTCTGGTTCCCCTTCCTGAGGAGAGTAACTACCACCCCAGACATCTTATAAGTAGACGCAGCATCGACTGCTACTGCCTACTGGCACTGACGAGACGCGGGGCCGCCATCTTGGAGTGGTGATCCGCTCCACTCAGTGCAATTCATTTGGCAGGAGCAATGAACTGTCAGCGCATTTAATTCATCTTACCTCACTGAATACCACTGATTTTCACACGTTTTTTTGTCGTTCGTGTAGCTATGATAAAGGACACATGTTTTGGCGTGTTTAATAGAATATTCTTATATGCTATAAGTGCCCAGACGTCCGAGATCAAAACTGGGAATATAATCCCAGAGAAGGGGAAAAAACGGTCAGCTATTTTTAAATTCAAGAAACAATATGATTAGGTTATATATACATGCGTACATCCTACATAAACAATGTATGAATACATTAGATATCTATATATCTATAGACTGTATCTCTGTTGCTGCAGCAGCAGAGAGTTTATGCTGTCTTGACCCTTTGTATTGATATTTTGTATTACATTCTTCCCTTAAATGATAATGTTTACAGTGATTGTTTTATATGTATTTATATGTACCATAACCCCTCTACACAATCTGGACTGTGGTCCTAACTTTTACCCCTGTTGGCTTTTACAATCTTTATCTTCATCATTTATTTCAACTTTATGTTATTCAAGTATGACATTTTAAAATTGTATTCATTTCATTGACAAGCAATTCTATTATGGCCACACTCTTGTTTGCTAGCGGCTACGATTTCAGTACTATTGAAGATCTTTGCTCCTTCTCAACTCTGTGGTAATATTCTTTTCACAAAATACAACCAATAGTACGTTAATGTTAAGTCTTACTTGTGAAAAGTAATCCCCCGGTTCCTATTTTCAACAGTCCGCTCATTTGAGCAGGAAAACGCTGAACACCAGCCTGGCATCTTTGTTTTCTACCTGTCAACTGTCAGTTAAGGCTGCTCGCCAGCTCCTCATCACCACTTCAAGATGGCGGCCCAATTTCTCGCGTCACAGCAGCCAATGCTGCGTCTACTTATAAGATGTCTATGACCACCACCCTGGTCTTCCAATCCAGAGGCAACGCCCCTAAAATAGTCTTGTCGTATTTTCTTTAAAAAATGAAAAAAAATGTTGTACGTACATTCAAAAACAATCTGTGTCATTAGTAATTAGTACAATAGTACAGGCCATATACCAGTGGTTTTTCAAGTAGAGGAAGCTCATTTCCATCCACTCTAAACACGAATACAGTCTCTAATAACAAATAAAATATATAAAGACTAGAGATGTCCGATATTATCGGCCGATAAATGCTTTAAAATGTAATATCGGAAATTATCGGTATCGGTTTTTTTTTATTATCGGTATTGTTTTTTTGTTGTTGTTTTTTATTAAATCAACATAAAAAACACAAGATACACTTACAATTAGTACACCAACCCACAAAACCTCCCTCCCCCACTCATTCACACAAAAGGGTTGTTTCCTTCTGTTATTAATATTCTGGTTCCTACATTATATATCAATATATATCAATACAGTCTGCAAGGGATACAGTCCGTAAGCACACCGATAAATGCGTTAAAATGTAATATCGGAAATTATCGGTATCGTTTTTTATTATTATCGGTATCGTTTTTTTTTTATATTTTATTTTTTTTTTTTTATTAAATCAACATAAAAAACACAAGATACACTTACAATTAGTGCACCAACCCAAAAAAACTCACTCCCCCATTTACACTCATTCACACAAAAGGGTTGTTTGTTTCTGTTATTAATATTCTGGTTCCTACATTATATATCAATATATATCAATACAGTCTGCAAGGGATACAGTCCGTAAGCACACCTGATTGTGCGTGCTGCTGGTCCACTAATAGTACTAATCTTTAACAGTTAATTTTACTCATTTTCATTAATTACTAGTTTCTATGTAACTGTTTTTATATTGTTTTACTTTCTTTTTTATTCAAGAAAATGTTTTTAATAGGGATGTCCGATAATATCGGCCTGCCGATATTATCGGCCTATAAATGCGTTAAAATGTAATATCGGAAATTATCGGCATCGGTTTTTTTTTATTATCGCTATCGTTTTTTTTATATTTTATTATTATTATTTTTATTTATTAAATCAACATAAAAAACACAATATACACTTACAATTAGTGCACCAACCCAGAAAAACTCACTCCCCCATTTACACTCATTCACACAAAAGGGTTGTTTGTTTATGTTATTAATATTCTGGTTCCTACATTATATATCAATATATATATCAATACAGTCTGCAAGGGATACAGTCCGTAAGCACACATGATTGTGCGTGCTGCTGGTCCACTAATAGTACTAACCTTTAACAGTTAATTTTACTAATTTTCATTAATTACTAGTTTCTATGTAACTGTTTTTATATTGTTTTACTTTCTTTTTAATTCAAGAAAATGTTTTTAATAGGGATGTCCGATAATATCGGCCTGCCGATATTATCGGCCTATAAATGCGTTAAAATGTAATATCGGAAATTATCGGCATCGGTTTTTTTATTATCGGTATCGTTTTTTTATATTTTATATTTTATTTTTTTATTAAATCAACACAAAAAACACAAGATACACTTACAATTAGTGCACTAACCCCAAAAAAAACTCACTCCCCTATTTACACTCATTCACACGAAAGGGTTGTTTGTTTATGTTATTAATATTCTGGTTCCTACATTATATATCAATACAGTCTGTAAGGGATACAGTCCGTAAGCACACATGATTGTGCGTGCTGCTGGTCCACTAATAGTACTAATATTTAACAGTTAATTTTACTCATTTTCATTAATTACTAGTTTCTATGTAACTGTTTTTATATTGTTTTACTTTCTTTTTTATTCAAGAAAATGTTTTTAATAGGGATGTCCAATAATATCGGCAGGCCGATATTATCGGCAGGCCGATATTATCAACCGATAAATGCTTTAAAATGTAATATCGTAAATGATCGGTATCGGGTTTTTTTTATTATCGGTATCGTTTTTTTTATATTTTATTTTAAAAAAATTTTATTAAATCAACATAAAAAACACAAGATACACTTACAATTAGTGCACCAACCCCAAAAAACTCACTCCCCCATTTACACTCATTCACACAAAAGGGTTGTTTGTTTATGTTATTAATATTCTGGTTCCTACATTATATATCAATATATATCAATACAGTCTGCAAGGGGTACAGTCCGTAAGCACACATGATTGTGCGTGCTGCTGGTCCACTAATAGTACTAACCTTTAACAGTTAATTTTACTCATTTTCATTAATTACTAGTTTCTATGTAACTGTTTTTATATTGTTTTACTTTCTTTTTTATTCAAGAAAATGTTTTTAATTTATTTATCTTATTTTATTTTTTAAAAAAAGGACCTTATCTTCACCATACCTGGTTGTCCAAATTAGGCATAATACTGTGTTAATTCCACGACCGTATATATTGGTATCGGTTGATATCGGTATCGATTGATATCGGTATCGGTAAGTAAGGGTTTGGTCAATATCGGAATATAATTATATAATTATCGGACATCCCTGATAAAGACGTTAGATTTTACAAAGAAGACATCACTTACAGAATAGTCAAATGTTCATTATCAACAGAACAGAATGAAACTTGAAAAATGCTCTGGCAGTGGTCGATATTTCGCGGTCAGTAAAAAGGGGATTCAGCCTCAGACAGTTCATCCAATCATCGTGCTGCGTCCACATGACATTTACTTGCAGAGATTCTCGGCGTCCATCGATGGGGCAAAGCAGAGCATTTATTCAATGACTGTCTAGTTTGGCTGCAATGGACCAACACTCTTTGCTCCAAAGGAATGAGAAAAAAGTCGCATCAGCTGTCGCAAAAGTAGCTCATTTTGAACAGAAGTTGAACGCATTCTAGTGCATATGAAATGTAAACAAAAAGTACATATTTGACCACTTTTTTTGTATTTTAGGGGAAGCTGAACTGCTCCGCAGTCTTAGAGCTATCACCACTGTCCCCAGCTGATCTCCAAGGTGAACAGCCTCTGGCATGTTAGAACAACACGAGTTAGGGAAGATCAGAAGGTCCGATCCATAACTTGGGGACAAGGATTAGCTCTAAGGACTGGGTCGGTCGGGCTGGGTGCGTGTCCCTATGAAGGAGCCACTGCCCGCCCCCGCCATGCCGCAAAGACATTTATCAACAACACCCAGAAACGCCGCTGGCTTTCGGTGGGCCTGAGCTCATCTAAGATGGACTGATACAAAGTGGAAAAGTGTTCTGTGGTCTGACGAGTCCACATTTCAAATTGTTTTTGGAAACTGTGGACGTCGTGTCCTCCGGACCAAAGAGGGAAATAACCATCCGGATTGTTATTAGGTGCAAAGTTGAAAAGCCAGCATCTGTGATGGTATGGGGGTGTATTAGTGCCCAAGGCATGGGTAACTTACACATCTGTGAAGGCACCTTTAATGATGAAAGTAGGGATGATGTTCGTTAAGAAATGATCGAGTTCGAGCCCATTATCGAATCCTCTTATCGAACCAATTCCTTATCGAATCTCTTATCGAATCCAGATAGGTTGGTGTGTGTGCATTGAGTTCCAAAAACCATAGATGTTATAAGACTGGGCCGGCACGCTGTTTATATGGAGGAAAAGCAGAGTGACTGAGGACTTCATGCGGCCGTTATAGGGTGAAGGTTTCAGGTGAGAGAGGACGCTAAAGGCACGCCCCCAGTGAGCATATAGTGCTGCTATGTGCGTTGTAAATTAAAAATATATATATTTATGCGTTAAATACAGAAATAGCACCCGTAACTGACACGACGCCTTTTAATACGGTGCGCCCTATGGTCGTGAAAATACGGGATAGTGGCTTTGATAACGGGAACCGGTTCTCAAAAAGGGATTCAAATCCATGGAATTGGTTCTTTTCTTATCGAACAATCGGGAGAACCGGTTTCGAACATCATCCCTAGCTGAAAGGTACATACAGGTTTTGGAGCAACATATGTTGCCATCCAAGCAACGTTATCATGGACGCCCCTGCTTATTTCAGCAAGACAATGCCAAGCCACATAGTAAAAGAGTAAAGGTACTAGACTGGCCTGTCTGTAGTCCAGACCTGTCTCCCATTGAAAATGTGTGGTGCATTATGAAGCCGAAATTACGACAATTGGGACTCCGGACTATTGAACAACTTAAGCTGTACATCAAGCAAGAATGGGAAATAATTCCACTTCAAAAATGTGTCTCCTCAATTCTCAAACGTTAACTGAGTGTTGTTAAAAGGAAAGGCCATGTAACATAGTGGTAAAAATGCCCCTCATTCAGGTGCCGCTGCAACACATTAAAAAGACACAGGTAGGATCTGATAGGGCTGAGCGATTATAGCATCGTGATCAATTTCAGGTCGATCACGATCATGGTGATCAGCTGTGACAATATATAAATTCAATCAAACATGGCGTAACATCTAATTGGAGTCGACTTTTTACCGCCCCACTTCCAGTTTCAAGGCACGCGGAAGTAAACAGAGTAACAGTTATATGACCAGAATGCCCGGACTTGGAACTAAACGCGCAGCTTAGGGCAGCAAAATGAACGTCAGCCATAGGGCTGGGCGATATGGCTGAGAATTTGATCACAATATACGTTTTTTTCTAGTGATCAATATCAATAATTACTTATTTAAGACTGCCAATTGACACAGTAATACCATTTCCAACTTACCAAGGGTGCTATTTATCAGTGGAGAAGGTGTCTGGTAGCCAGGTGGTAAAATAATTGCAATACATTTGAAGGTAGTTGCAGTTTTAAGACACTAGATGGCAGTAATGTATAAGCTACTGAACACTACACGGAGTAGTTTGGGAAGCTGCTCATTAAACCGGCAAATTGGAAGTGCCAGGATGTTGTTGCACCGTCTGCATTAAAACCAACAAAACTGAAGACAAGTTTCTGTTATTGAGTAGATATATCAAGATATATCACAGTTTCTCTTTTCACTACATGCAGAGAATCCACAGCCAGACAGAAAGACAGCGCAACTAAACTTGGTAGTTGATACTGTTAGCTGATTGGCTGTTAGCGTGTTCTTACCATTGCTCAGCGACACTTCCCGTTTCCTGTTTTCTGAGTTCCCAGAGTTCCCAATGTTTTATCGAAAGCATTTTATACTGATACCGATTGTGTCTATCGCAATATATTGATATCTGAGCGGAGGATGTCGTTGTGGCTTGTACAGCCCTTTGAGACACTTGTAATTAAGGGCTATATACAAACCCTGTTTCCATATGAGTTGGGAAATTGTGTTAGATGTAAATATAAACGGAATACAATGATTTGCAAATCATTTTCAACCGATATTCAGTTGAATATGCTACAAAGACAACATATTTGATGTTCAAACTCAAACTTTTTTTTTTTGCAAATAATCATTCACTTTAGAATTTGATGCCAGCAAGACGTGACAAAGAAGTTGGGAAAGGTGGTAATAAATACTGATAAGGTTGAGGAATGCTCATCAAACACTTATTTGGAACATCCCACAGGTGAACAGGCAAATTGGGAACAAGTGGGTGCCATGATTGGGTATAAAAGTAGATTCCATGAAATGCTCACAAACAAGGATGGGGCGAGGGTCACCACTTTGTCAACAAATGCGTGAGCAAATTGATGAACAGTTTAAGAAAAACCTTTCTCAACCAGCTATTGCAAGGAATTTAGGGATTTCACCATCTACGGTCCGTAATATCATCAAAGGGTTCAGAGAATCTGGAGAAATCACTGCACGTAAGCAGCTAAGCCTGTGACCTTCGATCCCTCAGGCTGTACTGCATCAACAAGCGACATCAGTGTGTAAAGGATATCACCACATGGGCTCAGGAACACTTCAGAAACCCACTGTCAGTAACTACAGTTGGTTGCTACATCTGTAAGTGCAAGTTAAAATTCTCTTTATGCAAGGCGAAAACCGTTTATCAACAACACCCAGAAACGCCGTCGGCTTCGCTGGGCCTGAGCTCATCTAAGATGGACTGATACAGAGTGGAAAAGTGTTCTGTGGTCTGACGAGTCCACATTTCAAATTGTTTTTGGAAACTGTGGACGTCGTGTCCTCCGGACCAAAGAAGAAAAGAACCATCCGGATTGTTATAGGCGCAAAGTTGAAAAGCCAGCATCTGTGATGGTATGGGGGTGTATTAATGCCCAAGACATGGGTAATTTACACATCTGTGAAGGCGCCATTAATGCTGAAAAGGTACATACAGGTTTTGGAGCAACATATGTTGCCATCCAAGCAACGTCATCATGGACGCCCCTGCTTATTTCAGCAAGACAATGCCAAGCCACGTGTTACATCAACGTGGCTTCATAGTAAAAGAGTGCGGGTGCTAGACTGGCCTGCCTGTAGTCCAGACCTGTCTCCCATTGAAAATGTGTGGCGCATTATGAAGCCTAAAATACTACAACGGAGACCCCCGGACTGTTGAACAACTTAAGCTGTACATCAAGCAAGAATGGGAAAGAATTCCACCTGAGAAGCTTAAAAAATGTGTCTCCTCAGTTCCCAAACGTTTACTGAGTGTTGTTAAAAGGAAAGGCCATGTAACACAGTGGTGAACATGCCCTTTCCCAACTACTTTGGCACGTGTTAGAGCCATGAAATTCTAAGTTAATTATTATTTGCAAAAAACAATAAAGTTTATGAGTTTGAACATCAAATATCTTGTCTTTGTAGTGCGTTCAACTGAATATGGGTTGAAAAGGATTTGCAAATCATTGTACTCCGTTTATATTTACATCTAACACAATTTCCCAACTCATATGGAAACGGGGTTTGTAAATAAACTTTGATTGATTGATTGATTGATTGATTGATATCGTTTTATCGGCCCAGCCCGAGTCAGCCATAACTTGGAGTTGTTTAGAGCCCAATGAATTACGCGTCATTGGAATCGCGGACGAAATCAAGGTTCGCTAAAAACAGAATCTAAATGCGAAAAGTCGCAGGAATTGGCGTAATGTGACTGAAATGCTGTCCTTGAGAGGAAAAGGGGAAATCATGTTTACGGGGACCGTCCACTTCACAAACACTCAACTCCATAATATCCTGTGGTGTACCCCAGGGATCAATACTAGGACCAAAATTGTTCAATCTTTATACAAATGACATTTGTAAAGTTACAAAAGATTTAAAGTTAGTATTATTCGCGGACGATACAACAGCGTTTTGTTCAGAAGCTAATACAAATAATAACAGAAGAAATTAACACATTAAAAATATAATTTTACAAAAATAAACTATCTTTAAACCTCAGTAAAACTGAATTAATGATATTTGGTAACAGTAGAAGTCAAACACAAATAGACGGAATAGACATTGAAAGAGTAAATTAAACCAAATTTCTAGGTATAATGAGTTGTTTTAGTTTATCATTCTTCAGTCAGTGGTCAACAAAATAAACAAACAGTTTTACATAAACAAACAGTTGTACATTCATAAATTTAAAATGTTGCAGACCGAAAGGGTTTAGGCTGAAGTTGAACACTTATTGCGCCTAACACTATAAACAATGTCAAATACAAGATGAGCTTCCAAAAAATATAACATTTCCTTTGCACAACATATTATGAATACACCTTGTACACAACATAAACACTGTTCAATTATATACACAGTAAAGACATGTGACATATCCTTGTACACGTGTTAGTTAAACCTTTGTACCAATTGTATACTACAAACCCCGTTTCCATATGAGTTGGGAAATTGTGTTAGATGTAAATATAAACGGAATACAATGATTTGCAAATCCTTTTCAACCCATATTCAGTTGAATGCACTACAAAGACAACATATTTGATGTTCAAACTCATAAACTTTATTTTTTTTTTGCAAATAATAATTAATTTAGAATTTCATGGCTGCAACATGTGCCAAAGTAGTTGGGAAAGGGCATGTTCACCACTGTGTTACATGGCCTTTCCTTTTAACAACACTCAGTAAACGTTTGGGAACTGAGGAGACACATTTATTAAGCTTCTCAGGTGGAACTCTTTCCCATTCTTGCTTGATGTACAGCTTAAGTTGTTCAACAGTCCGGGGGTCTCCGTTGTGGTATTTTAGGCTTCATAATGCGCCACACATTTTCAATGGGAGACAGGTCTGGACTACAGGCAGGCCAGTCTAGCACCCGCACTCTTTTACTATGAAGCCACGTTGATGTAACACGTGGATTGGCATTGTCTTGCTGAAATAAGCAGGGGCGTCCATGGTAACGTTGCTTGGATGGCAACATATGTTGCTCCAAAACCTGTATGTACCTTTCAGCATTAATGGCACCTTCACAGATGTGTGAGTTACCCATGTCTTGGGCACTAATACACCCCCATACCATCACAGATGCTGGCTTTTCAACTTTGCGCCTATAACAACCCGGATGGTTCTTTTCCTCTTTGGTCCGGAGGACACGACGTCCACAGTTTCCAAAAACAATTTGAAATGTGGACTCGTCAGACCACAGAACACTTTTCCACTTTGTATCAGTCCATCTTAGATGAGCTCAGGCCCAGCGAAGCCGACGGCGTTTCTGGGTGTTGTTGATAAACGGTTTTCGCCTTGCATAGGAGAGTTTTAACTTGCACTTACAGATGTAGCGACCAACTGTAGTTACTGACTGTGGGTTTCTGAAGTGTTCCTGAGCCCATGTGGTGATATCCTTTACACACTGATGTCGCTTGTTGATGCAGTACAGCCTGAGGGATCGAAGGTCACGGGCTTAGCTGCTTACGTGCAGTGATTTCTCCAGATTCTCTGAACCTTTTGATGATATTACGGACCGTAGATGGTGAAATCCCCAAGTTCCTTGCAATAGCTGGTTGAGAAATGTTGTTCTTAAACTGTTCAACAATTTGCTCACGCATTTGTTGACAAAGTGGTGACCCTGGCCCCGTCCTTGTTTGTGAATGACTGAGCATTTCATGGAATCTACTTTTATACCCAATCATGGCACCCACCTGTTCCCAATTTGCCTGTTCACTTGTGGGATGTTCCAAATAAGTGTTTGATGAGCATTCCTCAACTTTATCAGTATTTATTGCCACCTTTCCCAACTTATTTGTCACGTGTTGCTGGCATCAAATTGTAAAGTTAATGATTATTTGCAAAAAAAAAATTAAGTTTATGAGTTTGAACATCAAATATCTTGTCTTTGTAGTGCATTCAATTGAATATGGGTTGAAAAGGATTTGCAAATCATTGTATTCCGTTTATATTTACATCTAACACAATTTCCCAACTCATATGGAAACGGGGTTTGTATATACAAACAATTATACTTAATTATTGATGATAAAATGAACTGAAATCTCATATAATAATGCAAAACATAAAGTGGCAAGAAACACGTCAATAATGAATAAAGCTTAACATGCATTGGACCAAAAATCACTTCATATTCTCTACTGCTCGTTACCATATCTGAGTTATTGTGCAGAACTATGGGGAAATAACTACAAAAGTACACTTCAGTCACTAGCCGTGATACAAAAAAGATCAGTTAGAATAACAAATAATGTTAGATAATCGAACCTCGGATTCAGGAGGAACAGTGTGGTTTTCGTCCTGCTCGTGGAACTGTGGACCAGCTCTATACTCTCGGCAGGGTCCTTGAGGGTGCATGGGAGTTTGCCCAACCAGTCTACATGTGTTTTGTGGACTTGGAGAAGGCATTTGACCGTGTCCCTCGGGAAGTCCTGTGGGGAGTGCTCAGAGAGTATGGGGTATCGGACTGTCTGATTGTGGCAGTCCGCTCCCTGTATGATCAGTGTCAGAGCTTGGTCCGCATTGCCGGCAGTAAGTCGGACACGTTTCCAGTGAGGGTTGGACTCCGCCAAGGCTGCCCTTTGTCACCGATTCTGTTCATAACTTTTATGGACAGAATTTCTAGGCGCAGTCAAGGCGTTGAGGGGATCTGGTTTGGTGGCTGCAGGATTAGGTCTCTGCTTTTTGCAGATGATGTGGTCCTGATGGCTTCATCTGGCCAGGATCTTCAGCTCTCACTGGATCGGTTTGCAGCTGAGTGTGAAGCGACTGGGATGAGAATCAGCACCTCCAAGTCCGAGTCCATGGTTCTCGCCCGAAAAAGGGTGGAGTGCCTGCCCCAAGTGGAGGAGTTCAAGTACCTCGGAGTCTTGTTCACGAGTGAGGGAAGAGTGGATCGTGAGATCGACAGGCGAATCGGTGCGGCGTCTTCAGTAATGCGGACGCTGTATCGATCCGTTGTGGTGAAGAAGGAGCTGAGCCGGAAGGCAAAGCTCTCAATTTACCGGTCGATCTACGTTCCCATCCTCACCTATGGTCATGAGCTTTGGGTTATGACCGAAAGGACAAGATCACGGGTACAAGCGGCCGAAATGAGTTTCCTCCGCCGGGTGGCGGGGCTCTCCCTTAGAGATAGGGTGAGAAGCTCTGTCATCCGGGGGGAGCTCAAAGTAAAGCCGCTGCTCCTCCACATCGAGAGGAGCCAGGTGAGGTGGTTCGGGCATCTGGTCAGGATGCCACCCGAACGCCTCCCTAGGGAGGTGTTTAGGGCACGTCCGACCGGTAGGAGGCCGCGGGGAAGACCCAGAACACTTTGGGAAGATTATGTCTCCCGGCTGGCCTGGGAACGCCTCGGGGTCCCACAGGAAGAGCTGGACGAAGTGGCTGGGGAGAGGGAAGTCTGGGCTTCCCTGCTTAGGCTGCTGCCCCCGCGACCCGACCTCGGATAAGCGGAAGAAGATGGATGGATGGATGTTAGATATGAAAACACTCAAGCACTTTATGTATTAAGAAATTCCACAACATAGTGAAGAAGCAAACTAGAACCTGCTACCCAAGAATATACAACAATTCTTCTCAACAAAAAGAGAAGAAATATAACCTTAGAGAAAATGTAATTTAAAACATTTGTATGCACGTACAACTCTTAAGACCTTTAATGTATCAGTATGTGGAATTAAATTATGGAATGGATTAAGCAAATAAATCAAACAACGTACTGATATGATTTAAATTTAAGAAATTGTTCAAATTTAAAGTGTTTACAATGTACAAAGAAGAACCATGATAAACATTCTGAATTTATTCCATCCATCCATTCATTTTCTAGATAATCTCATTTATCTCACCATACAAAATATAACTTACAGCACTAATTATTATTATTTTTTTATGTTATTACTTATGGAGTATAGTGTGCATAAATTGAGAACAATAAGTGAACTAAAGTGTTAGCAACTGCTATGTAAAGGAAAAGGGGTAAGATTAAATAAGCTCTGCTTCTTCCTACTCCTTTTCGAACATGCTGAATTGAGAAACTGGAAATTGTGATGCATCATGTTGTATGCATGCATGTTCAAAATGAACTCAAACTCATGGCGCAGGGCCAGTCTTGGCGGCCACCTCAAACTACGAAACTTACTCCTAAACCGTTCCCAAATGAGTTATATGTGTTTTTTTTTGCAAATATTATGACTACTTGTTGTCTAAAAGCTGTGTGAAAAACGCTGTGCTACTTCTGCTAATGCTCGTGAGTTGTAACCATCGATGTTGATTGGTAAGTCAATGATGACCGCTTCTAATACAATAGTTGCACCACCAATGTTGAAATAATAACTGATGCATCTTAATGCTTTCTCTTACTTGAAAACAATTATTGGTACATTGTTGTTGTAGTTTTTCTTATTTCATTTTCTATATACTCCAAATGTTAATAGAATGTTGAACTAATCTATCCTTTATTTGTTTTTTGTACAGATGCTTTACAACTGGCAGGTTAAAAACATCGAGATATCAATCGGGATCAAGTGATATGAAAAGAGTAATCACAGTCTTTTTTTTTGCCATATCGCCCAGCCCTCCATCCATCCATCCATCCATCTTCTTCCGCTTATCCGAGGTCGGGTTGCGGGGGCAGCAGCCTAAGCAGGGAAGCCCAGACTTCCCTCTCCCCAGCCACTTCGTCCAGCTCTTCCCGGGGAATCCCGAGGCGTTCCCAGTCCAGCCGGGAGACATAGTCTTCCCAACGTATCCTGGGTCTTCCCGGTGGCCTCCTACCGGTCGGACGTGCCCTAAACACCTCCCTACGGAGGCGTTCGGGTGGCATCCTGACCAGATGCCCTAACCATCTCATCTGGCTCCTCTCGATGTGGAGGTGCAGTGGCTTTACTTTGAGCTCCCCCCGGATGACAGAGCTTCTCACCCTATCTCTAAGGGAGAGTCCCGCCACCCGGCGCAGGAAACTAATTTCGGCCGCTTGTACCCCTGATCTTGTCCTTTCAGTCATAACCCAAAGCTCATGACCATAGGTGAGGATCGGAACGTAGATCGACCGGTAAATTGAGAGCTTTGCCTTCCAGCTCAGTTCCTTCTTCACCACAACGGATCGATACAGCGTCCGCATTGCTGAAGACGCCGCACCGATCCGCCTGTCGATCTCACGATCCACTCTTCCCTCACTCGTGAACAAGACTTCGAGGTACTTGAACTCCTCCACTTGGGGCAAGATCTCCTCCCCAACCCAGAGATGGCACTCCACCCTTTTCCGGGGAGAACCATGGACTCGGACTTGGAGGTGCTGATTCTCATCTCAGTCGCTTCACACTCAGCTGCGAACCTATCCAGTAAGAGCTGAAGATCCTGGCCAGATGAAGCCATCAGGACCACATCATCTGCAAAAAGCAGAGACCTAATCCTGCAGCCACCAAACCAGATCCCCTCAACGCCTTGACTGCGCCTAGAAATTCTGTCCATAAAAGTTATGAACAGAATCGGTGACAAAGGGCAGCCTTGGCGGAGTCCAACCCTCACTGGAAACGTGTCCGACTTACTGCCGGCAATGCGGGCCAAGCTCTGACACTGATCATACAGGGAGCGGACCGCCACAATCAGACACTCCGATACCCCATACTCTCTGAGCACTCCCCACAGGACTTCCCGAGGGCCACGGTCGAATGCCTTCTCCAAGTCCACAAAGCACACGTAGACTGGTTGGACAAACTCCCATGCACCCTCAAGGACCCTGCCGAGAGTATAAAGCTGGTCCACAGTTCCACGACCAGGACGAAAACCACACTGTTCCTCCTGAATCCGAGGTTCGACTATCCGGCGTAGCCTCCTCTCCAGTACACCTGAATAGACCTTACCGGGAAGGCTGAGGAGTGTGATCCCACGATAGTTAGAACACACCCTCCGGTTCCCCTTCTTAGAGAGAGGAACCACCAATCCGGTCTGCCAATCCAGAGGTACCGCCCCCGATGTCCACGCGATGCTGCAGAGTCTTGTCAACCAAGACAGCCCCACAGCATCCAGAGCCTTAAGGAACTCCGGGCGGATCTCATCTACCCCCGGGGCCCTGCCACCGAGGAGCTTTTTAACTACCTCAGCAACCTCAGCCATCGCCCAGCCCTAAGATCTGATAATCATAATCATAATTAGCATAATCACAAGAAAACAGCACCACAAAACGTTTGTAACACAACAATAATTGCTCTTCAAAAGTCCCTAAATTCACTTATGTCAACAGTTAGTATCAGTTTGAAGTAGTGTTGTGCCGATACCAATATTTTGGTACCGGTAGCAAAATTATTTCGATACTTTTCTAAATAAAGGGGACCACAAAAAATTGCATTATTGGCTTTATTTTAACAAAAAATCTTATGGTACATTAAACATATGGTTCTTGTTGCAAGTTTGTCCTTAAATAAAATAGTGAACATACTAGACAACTTGTCTTTTAGTAGTAAGTAAACAAACAAAAGCTCCTAATTAGTTTGCTGACGTATGCAGTAACATATTGGGTCAATCTCCCTTCTATTATTTTGTCAAAATTATTAAGGTAGAAAATTAATTATTAATCTACTTGTTCATTTACTGTTAATATCTGTTTACTTTCTCTTTTAACATGTTCTATCTACACTTCTGCTAAAAGGTAATAATCACTTATTCTTCTCTTGTTTGGATGCTTTTGGATGATTTCACAATTTTTGGTATCAATCTGATACCAAGTCCTTACAGGATCATACACGTAAGACACGTAAGCGGTGTGAGCGGAAGCAGAAGCGGGGATGCCGAGCGGGGCTAACAACAAAGCGAAAGGCTAATCCTCAAAGAAGCGCTAGTCCGGGTGAGAAGTTTGTTAAAATAGAACTAGCCAGCGCCAGGATGGATAATACCTGCACACATAGCAACTATTTTACAACAATACACAACTCAAAATTTTTTTTTTCTGTGTCAGAAGTAGACATGCACTCTACTGAGGTGGCAAGTTATGATGCGTTCGGTTTATCACAACATCAAGCAAACAATCGGAAAATTCCCGTCATATCAATTCCTAGATATGGTCGAAATTATTTAAAGTGCACTACACATAATAAACACAACATTATTAATATTGCTACTACGGATAATTTCAACAAAAACTCCTCAAAACAGCCCACTACCTATAATATGGGCTTCTTAAACATAAGATCATTATCTTCCAAAACGTTATTAGTTAGAGACAATAATCTTGACGTTATTGGTCTCGCCGAGACCTGGCTCAAACCAGACGATTTCTTTGCGCTGGGTGAGGCGTCTCCTCCTGGCTATGCGGGAGCGCATATTGCCCGTCCCATTAAAAGGGGTGGGGGAGTTGCACTCATACACAATAAAAACTTTAATCTTACCCCGAACCTAAATAATAAATATAACTCGTTTGAGATGCTTACTATGAGGTTTGTCACACCGCTGCCTCTCCACCTGGCTGTTATCTACCGCCCCCCAGGACCCAATTCGGACTTCATCAGTGAATTTTCAGAGTTCGTTGCTGATTTAGTGACGCACACCGACAATATAATCATAATGGGGGACTTTAATATCCATATGAATACCCCATCGGACCCTCAGTGCATGGCGCTCCAGACTATAATTGATAGCTGTGGTCTTACACAAATAATAAATGAACCTACGCATCGCAACGGAAATACGATAGATCTAGTGCTGGTCAGGGGTGTCACCACCTCCAAAGTTACGATACTCCCGTATACTAAAGTAATGTCCGATCATTACCTTATAAAATTTGAAGTTCTGACTCATTGTCAACAAACTAATAATAATAACTACTATAGCAGCCGCAACATTAATGCTGCCACAACGATGACTCTTGCTGGCCTACTGCCTTCGGTAATGGCACCATTCCCAAATTATGTCGGCTCTATTGATAACCTCACTAACAACTTTAACGACGCCCTGCGCGACATCATTGATAGTATAGCACCGCTAAAGCTTAAAAGAGCCCCTAAAAGGCGCACCCCATGGTTTACAGAAGAAACTAGAGCCCATAAATTATCATGTAGAAAGCTGGAAAGCAAATGGCGCGCTACTAAACTTGAGGTTTTCCATCAAGCATGGAGTGATAGTTTAATAACTTATAAACACATGCTTACCCTAGCTAAAGCTAAATATTACTCAAATCTCATCCACCTCAACAAAAATGATCCGAAATTTTTGTTTAGTACAGTAGCATCGCTAACCCAACAAGGGACTCCTCCCAGTAGCTCCACCCACTCAGCAGATGATTTTATGAATTTCTTTAATAAGAAAATTTAACTCATTAGAAAGGAGATTAAAGACAATGCATCGCAGCTACAACTGGGTTCTATTAACACAGATACGACTGTATCTACGAAGGATACCGCCCTCCAAAATAGTTTCTCTCTCTTTGATGAAGTAACACTAGAGGAATTGTTAAGATGTGTCAATGGGACAAAACAAACAACATGTCTACTTGACCCATTTCCTGGGAAACTTATTAAGGAGCTTTTTGTATTATTAGGTCCATCAGTGCTAAATATTATAAACTTATCACTTTCCTCTGGCACTGTTCCACTAGCATTCAAAAAAGCGGTTATTCATCCTTTGCTCAAAAGACCTAACCTCGATCCTGACCTCATGGTAAACTACCGGCCGGTGTCCCACCTTCCGTTTATCTCGAAAATCCTCGAAAAAATTGTCGCACAGCAGCTAAATGAACACTTAATGTCTAACAATCTCTGTGAACCTTTTCAATCCGGTTTCAGGGCAAATCACTCTACGGAGACAGCCCTCGCAAAAATGACTAATGAGCTACTGCTAACGATGGATTCTGATGCGTCATCTATGTTGCTGCTTCTTGATCTTAGCGCTGCTTTCGATACCGTCGATCATAATATTTTATTAGAGCGTATCAAAACACGTATTGGTATGTCAGACTTAGCCTTGTCGTGGTTTAACTCTTATCTTACTGACAGGATGCAGTGCGTCTCCCATAACAATGTGACCTCGGACTATGTTAAGGTAACGTGCGGAGTCCCCCAAGGTTCGGTTCTTGGCCCTGCACTCTTTAGTATTTACATGTTGCCGCTAGGCGACATCATACGCAAATACGGTGTTAGCTTTCATTGCTATGCTGATGACACCCAACTCTACATGCCCCTAAAGCTGACCAACACGCCGGATTGTAGTCAGCTGGAGGCGTGTCTTAATGAAATTAAACAATGGATGTCCGCTAACTTCTTGCAACTCAACACTAAGAAAACGGAAATGCTGATTATCGGTCCTGCTAAACACCGACATTTATTTGATAATACCACCTTAACATTTGACAACCAAACAATTACACAAAGCGACTCAGTAAAGAATCTGGGTATTATCTTCGACCCAACTCTCTCCTTTGAGTCACACATTAAGAGTGTTACTAAAACGGCCTTCTTTCATCTCCGTAATATCGCTAAAATTCGTTCCATTTTGTCCACTAGCGACGCTGAGATCATTATTCATGCGTTCGTTACGTCTCGTCTCGATTACTGTAACGTATTATTTTCGGGTCTCCCTATGTCTAGCATTAAAAGATTACAGTTGGTACAAAATGCGGCTGCTAGACTTTTGACAAGAACAAGAAAGTTTGATCATATTACGCCTATACTGGCTCACCTGCACTGGCTTCCTGTGCACTTAAGATGCGACTTTAAGGTTTTACTACTTACGTATAAAATACTACACGGTCTAGCTCCAGCCTATCTTGCCGATTGTATTGTACCATATGTCCCGGCACGAAATCTGCGTTCAAAGAACTCCGGCTTATTAGTGATTCCCAGAGCCCAAAAAAAACTGCGGGCTGTAGAGCGTTTTCTATTCGGGCTCCAGCACTATGGAATGCCCTCCCGGTAACAGTTAGAGATGCTACCTCAGTAGAAACATTTAAGTCCCATCTCAAAACTCATTTGTATACTCTAGCCTTTGAATAACCCCCGTTTTTTTAGACCAGTTGATCTGCCGTTTCTTTTCTTTTCTCCTCTGCTCCCCCCTATCCCTTGTGGAAGGGGAGACACACAGATCAGGTGGCCATGGATGGGGTGCTGGCTGTCCGGGGTCGGGACCCGGGGTGGACCGCTCGCCTGTATATCGGTTGGGAACATCTCTGCGCTGCTGACCCGTCTCCGCTCGGGATGGTTTCCTGCTGACCCCACTGTGGACTGGACTCTTACTGTTATGCTGGATCCACTATGGACTGGACTCTCACAATATTATGTTAGACCCACTCGACATCCATTGCATTCGGTCTCCCTAGAGGGGGGGGGGGGTTACCCACATATGCGGTCCTCTCCAAGGTTTCTCATAGTCATTCACATCGACGTCCCACTGGGGTGAGTTTTTCCTTGCCCTTATGTGGGCTATACCGAGGATGTCGTTGTGGCTTGTGCAGCCCTTTGAGACACTTGTGATTTAGGGCTATATAAATAAACATTGATTGATTGATTGATTGATACATTGGTCATATTCAAAGTCCTCATGTGTCCAGGGACATATGTCCTGAGTTTATAAACATAATATACATTTTAAAAAATGAAAGAAGATGTAGACGTAATCATAGTAGTATCGACTAGATATGCTCCTGTACTTGGTATCATTACAGTGGATCCACCGATGGCGTTTGTTTACATTTTGACACCGGTAAGCTTGTTTAGCTATTCCTCGTCCTGCAGGGACTTGTACTTGTACTTTATTTGTCGCCATGGAGACGAGGATTAGTGATTTAGAGGTAGCTAAAACACTGCAGACTGTGGCTTGATGCTAGCCATGTCTTAAAGCACCTCTTCCTGAGGGTGTTTCAGTGTTATAACTTCACCTGTATCTTTAGTTTTTAAGCCAAAATGCGTCCGTTCTCCCTTTTTCTGTCCACACACTGTCTGCTTGGCGGGGATGTGGGAGACCGGTACTTTTCAGAGGCGGTATAGTGCTGAATATGATTCATTAGTATCGTGATACTATACCAGTCACTGCTGGATTATTGTCATTGTCATTGTCGCGAATACTTGTTGTCACTACTACCTGTCATAATACTTGTTGTTGTAGCTCTGTCTACTTTTGTTCACTCTGCTCATGTCATAGTTCCTTCGTGTCACAGTAAGTGTTTTTGTTTCTTGTCCACAGTTAGCATTTTTGCTATTTTAGTTCATAGCCAAGTTTGTTCTCCGCCTTGTGCGCGCCTTTTGTTGTTACCCTTTTGTTTGTTTTTTTGCTATAGTATTAAATCATGTTTTCTCGCTCAATGCCTGCCGTCATCTCTGCATCTTGGGGTTCGTCACCAACAAACTCTGACAAAAAAAGCTTCAAAGTGCCTGATTTTAACCATCGTTATATACACCCGTCCATTTCCCTGTGACGTCACACAGTGATGCCAATACAAACAAACATGGCGGATAGAATAGCAAATTATAGCGACATTAGCTCGGATTCAGACTCGGATTTCAGCGGCTTAAGCGATTCAACAGATTACGAATGTATTGAAACGGATGGTTGTAGTGTGGAGGCAGGTAGCGAAAACGAAATTGAAGAAGAAACTGAAGCTATTGAGCCATATCGGTTTGAACCGTATGCAAGCGAAAACGACGAAAACGACACGACAGCCAGCGACACGGGAGAAAGCGAGGACGAATTCGGCGATCGCCTTCTAACCAACGATTGGTATGTGTTTGTTTGGCATTAAAGGAAACTAACAACTATGAACTAGGTTTACAGCATATGAAATACATTTGGCAACAACATGCACTTTGAGAGTGCAGACAGCCCATTTCAGGCGCGCTAAGAACATATATTTTTCCACGATTTCAGCACTCAGGTTAACCATACCTAAATAGACACGAAATACTGCATTACACAAGACTACCCGAATGTACTCGAATGATTGAAAAAAATAAATGTTTTTAAGCTAAATTATTGGTAAACACAGTTTATGTATAATAATTTACGTAAAACCGCGAGTAATGAATAAAGTTTTCATCAATTAATATATTCTGTAGACATACCCTCATCCGCTCTCTTTTCCTGAAAGCTGATCCGTCCAGTTTTGGAGTTGATGTCAGCAGGCCAGGGAAGCTAGGGTCTTTATCGTTGGAAATGCATCTGCTTTGAGTGTCGCAGGATATCCACACATTCTTGTCATCTCTGTCGTAGCATAGCTTTCGTCGGTAAAGTGTGCGGAACAAACGACTCTTTTCGCATCTTTGGGCCACTGGTGCAACTTGAATCCATCCCTGTTCGTGTTGTTACACCCTCCGACAACACACCGACGAAAGTGAGAAAATGGCGGATTGCTTCCCGATGTGACGTCACAACGAGAGCGAATAATAGAAAGGCGTTTAGTTCGCCAAAATTCACCCATTTAGAGTTCGGAAATAGGTTAAAAAAAAAAAAGGCTTTTTTCTGCAACATCAAGGTATATATTGACGCTTACATAGGTCTGGTGATAATGTTCCCCTTTAAGCCAATATTAAGCAACTCCAAAAAGTGAAATACTGAAGTAATAAGTAGCTCAGAAGCAAGATAGCATCTGCTGACAGGTATGTAGTCGCCGTCTGACGTAACCCCATCGTGCCGCTTTTACGTGGCATCAAAACCATACTTGCCAACCCTCCCGGATTTTCCGGGAGACTCCCGAAATTCAGCACCTCTCCCGAAAACCTCCAGGAAGAAATGTTCTCCCGAAAATCTCCCGGAATTCAGCCGTAGCTGGAGGCCACGCCCCCTCCAGCTCCATGCGGACCTGAGTCCAGTGTGCGCACACAAGGAGACGAAGCAGAAGAACGAGACCATAGTCTAAGAGCGCAGGGGAGACACTTCTCCAGGGCCGATGTATGCTCGGGGCAACACCTTTCACCTTACCCGGCAGTGGGTCTCCACAGCGGACGACTTTAGGGTGAATGATGAGTCCAGCTATTAGTTGCAAATCTTGCTTTATTGATTGCTTGCACACAGCCAATCCAACACAAAACCAACTAGTCCCTCCCCGCACTCACGCTACCCCGCTCCCTCTCTTCTCTCGCCCACACACTCACTGACGTCACTCACCTCACATGCTGTCACCTATTAAAGGGCCACACACACACATACTCTACTCTCATAACACACAGTACAGTTAGTAGAACAACTGTGTTTTCATTACTGTGTATTTGATAGGTGCCATTGCCCCGGAATTGTATTGCATTGTACAATTCAAGTACAACAATGAGTAGATGAGTGTTATGTGTGTGTATATGTGTAAATAAATGAACACTGAAATTCAAGTATTTATTTTATTTATATATATAATATAATAAAAATAAATAAATATATATATATATATATATATAGCTAGAATTCACTGAAAGTCAAGTATTTCATACATATATATATATATATTAATGAAATACTCCAGTTGGTGAATTCTAGCTGTAAATATACTCCTCCCCTCTTAACCACACCCCCATCCACGCCCCCCGCCCCAACCACGCCCCGCCCCCACCTCCCGAAATCGGAGGTCTCAAGGTTGGCAAGTATGATCAAAACACACCTTGCTTGAATGCACACCAACCTAACATGCTAATTGATTTATATTATGATAGTAAAAGGCCTGCGGTCTGCACATTAATGCCAAAATATTACTTCCAGCAGAGTGTGAGGTGAATTATATTTATTCAGCCTGTTTTTTCTCTCGTGACTCAAAACGCTTTTACTTCGAGAAACCCATGATCTGCATACATTTAGGCTACATTTACACCAGTGTGGGTCGCACCGGGAGAAAGGTGGGTGAAGTGTCTTGCCCAAGGACACGACATCATCGACTAGGATGGCGGAAGCTGGATTCGAACCCGGAACCCTCAACTATCTGGGCTGCTGCTGTACCGTCTAAACCACACCGCCCGGAGTGTTATTGTAATTAGAGATGTCCGATAATATCGGACTGCCGATATTATCGACCGATAAATGCTTTAAAATGTAATATTGGAAATGATCGGTATTGGTTTCAAAAAGTAAAATTTATGACTTTTTAAAACGAAGCTGTACGGAGTGGTACACGGACATAGGGAGAAGTACAGAGCGGTTGCGTCTCCCAGTCATACTTGCCAACCCTTCGATTTTACCGGGAGATTCCCGAATTTCAGTGCCCCCCCCGAAAATCTCCCGGGGCAACCATTCTCCCGAATTTCTCCCGATTTCCACCCAGACAACAATATTGGGGGTGTGCCTTTAAGGCACTGCCTTTGCGTGCCGGCCCGATCACACAATATCTACGGCTTTTCACACACACACACACAAGTGAATGCAAGGCATACGTGGTCAACAGCCATTCAGGTCACACTAAGAGTGGCCGTATAAACAACTTTAACACTGTTACAAATATGCGCCACACTGTGAACCCACACCAAACAAGAATGACAAACACATTTCGGGAGAACATCCGCACCGTAATACAACATAAACACAACAGAACAAATACCCAGAACCCCTTGCAGCACTAACTCTTCCGGGACGCTACAATAGTTGCTTTTGCATAATAGTGCGAAAAAAAACGTCAGATAATATGTCTTACCTTATACACACACCATAATAATACTCGTATGTTTAATGCACCGACAATCTATCAAGCGGTGCGGCTTCATAGCTTACCAAAGTCGTACTAAAATATTTTGATAGATTTTTGAGCGCCGCATGTAATGATCTATATTACCTACTCAGTGGCCTACTGGTTAGAGTGTCCGCCCTGAGATCGGTAGGTTGTGAGTTCAAACCCCGGCCGAGTCATACCAAAGACTATAAAAATGGGACCCATTACATCCCTGCTTGACACTCAGCATCTAGGGTTGGAATTGGGGGTTAAATCACCAAAAAGGATTCCCGGGCGCGGCACCGCTGCTGCTCACTGCTCCCCTCACCTCCCAGGTGGTGAACAAGGAGATGGGTCAAATGCAGAGGACAAATTTCACAACACCTAGTGTGTGTGTGTGACAATCATTGGTACTTTAACTTTACTTTTACTTAATATTTTCAATGGAACATATGAAATGTTGTTTACTTGAGTTATATTGCCATCACATTGCAGTCTACACGTATCTCTTATGTTTGACTGCCATCTACTAGTCACACTAATCATTATACCATGTACCAAATAAAATTGCTTCGAGGTCGGTAAGCAAAACCAGAATTATTCCGTACATTAGGTGCACTGGGTTATAAGGCGTACTGTCGAGTTTTGAGGGAAAAAAAGGATTATAAGTGCGCCTTATAGTCCGGAAATTACAACAGGTGGCCTAGTACAGTGTTTTTCAACCACTGTGCCGCAGCACACTAGTGTGCCGTGAGATACAGTCTGGTGTGCCGTGGGAGATTATGTAATTTCACCTATTTGGGGTAAAAATCTTTTTTGCAAACCAGTAATTATAGTCTGCAAATGATGTGTTGTTGTTGAGTGTCGGTGCTGTCTAGAGCTCGGCAGAGTAACAATGTAATACTCTTCCATATCAGCAGGTGGCAGCAGGTAGATAATTGCTTTGTAGATGTCGGAACATGGTTTGTCGTGATCCCAATATGCAGATGACAGTGGGAGCCAGCATGCAGGTAAAAAGGTGTCTAATGCTAAAACCAAAAATAAACAAAAGGTGAGTGCACCTAAGAAGAGGCGTTGAAGCTTAGGGAACAAAACTAAAACTGAACTGGCTACAAAGTAAACAAAAACAGAATGCTGGACGACAGCAAAGACTTACTGTGGAGCAAAGACGGCGTCCACAAAGTACATCCGAACATGACATGATCTACAACAATGTCCCCACAAAGAAGGATAAAAACAACTGAAATATTCTTGATTGCTAAAACAAAGTAGATGCGGGTAATATCGCTCAAAAGAAGACATGAAACTGCTACAGGAAAATACCAAAAAAGAGAAAAAGCCACCAAAATAGGAGTGCAAGACAAGAAGTAAAACACTACACACAGGAAAACAGCAAAAAAGTCAAAATAAGTCAGAGTGTGATGTGACAGGTGGTGACAGTACACCTACTTTGAGACAAGAGCTATAGGGATGCATGCTTGGTTATGCTTTAAAGTCATATCCAACAACGACTTTTTACTGTCAACTGAGTTTAGTTTTTTAATGATTTCTGCTGATGGTGTGCCTCCGCATTTTGTCAATGAAGAAAATGTGCCTTGGCTCAAAAAAGGTTGAAAAACACTGGCCTAGTAGTTAAAGTGTCCGCCCTGAGATCGGCAGGTTGTGAGTTCAAACCCCGGCCGAGTCATACCAAAGACTATAAAAATGGGACCCATTACCTCCCGGCTTGACACTCAGCATCAAGGGTTGGAATTGGGGGTTAAATCACCAAAAATGATTCCCGGGCACAGCCACTGCTGCTGCTCACTGCTCCCCTCACCTCCCAGGGGGTGAACAAGGGGATGGGTCAAATGCAGAGGACAAATTTCACCACACCTAGTGTGTGTGTGTGACAATCATTGGTACTTTAACTTTAACTTTAGCAGCGTTGACTTCTCTACCTGCCTGCTCCGCTCATTCGTTACGTGACGCCTTTGCGGTTTTATCACATTGCGATGAAATGGCAAATGCAATATGATGTCAGACTATTTTCAATTTCAAAGTCTTATTGTGAGTTAGGATTCTGGCGTGCAAACCAAAGTCAACGGCCAACAAATGGAGGAACAAGAAGTGAGTCCGACAAACGCTGCTCTGCCATTTATTTGGATACACCAAAAACATGGCGGAAAGCAAAGCAACTCGGAGCTTATTCCTCCTGCAGTTGTGTGGCAAGTATTTAACATGTCAGACATATTTCATCAAGCTTTGACTTTCTGGCGCAACACCAAAAAGACAAATGATAGGACATAGGATTGCAGTATTAGCTTACAACGAAAGACAAGCCACCCCATTCCCTGCCTCCCTCTTTTGTCAGGCCTGTAATTACGAGCTCCCAGCGCTGGCCGATTGCTATCAAACAGGTGGTTTCAATGTACCAGCAGATGTTTTTCCTAACCAAAAGTATACATTTGCAAAAATCTGAGAAGAAGACGTGACGGAACAGAGAGATCGGGCAGAAGATGTATAGACTTTGGAGAGAGTGAAGATGCTCCCTCTGGTATTTATTTTCCCAAGGATAATTAAAGGGTGCTGGGACTACAAACTCCAAATAGCTTGGAATGAGTTAGAGTTACACAGCGTTATGCAGACTGGATCACACAGATGATCACATAATCACATACCTGCCAACTTTTGAAATCAGAAAAACCTAGTAGCCAGGGTCCAGGGGCCAGAGGCCCCGGTAGGTCCAGGACAAAGTCCTGGTGGGGGGTTCAGGTTCGCCCCCCGACGCGAAATGATTATTAGCATTCAGACAGGTTAAAATGTTGCTAAAACCATCACTTTTCTATCAGTCACAGTGACTTTTCAAAACAAAAATATTACAGCAAAAATCATATGGGTTGATTGACATGTTTATTCTGTAAGCTAACTTCAATAGTTTGAAATTATTTTGACAGTTAATGCCAGTTATCCTGTCAACCTTTCACAAGACTTCAATTTGTTAATTGAAAGTATAAACAGTATAAACACTTTTTACAGTAAACAAATGGTAAAACAGTACTAAACAATTCCATTAAAAAAAAATTGGTGTCATTATTAACTTTCTGTCCAAGCTTGTATAATCTACTGCCTTGTTCAATTGTAAAAAATATTCTGTGCCTAAAATTCACATTTCTATCACAATCATCATACTGTAAACATGGTAAGCTAACTTCATTAAAATTAATAGTCCTGTCAATAGCATGAAATTACAATTCAAATGTAGTTTTTTTCTAAGCCTTTCAAAAGAATTCAAAATATGAAAAATTAATGAAAATTAATTTAAGCCATCAGACACTTGAAAAGTGGCACATCACATCTCTAATGTAATCATTTTAACTTTTCAACAGAAATAGCACTGCAAAAATATTAAGGACATACTTCTGTATTTTGGTAGTTATACTGTCAACATTTAACAAGATTTCTTCAACTTGGATTTGAAAGCATAAATAGTACAAACACTTTTAACAGTATAACAGTACTAAACAATTCCAATAGATAACATTGGTGTCATTACCTTTCGTGGCTAAAATCCAAATTTATTCTATCAGATTGATCATACTGCAAAAATGATATGGTAACTTCGGCATTTATCACATCCAAAGAATCTGTTTGGGCGACGAAAAACGTTGAAAGTTTTCCACTTGTATCGCTAGCAACGACATTAGACTTGTGTTTTTTTGTCCCAACGTGGTCTTTTACATCGCTAATTCCTCCGTGTCCGATCGAAAAATCTTGTCTGCACAAGGTGCAATTCGCGTAGTTTTCACGCTTTTTGGAACGGATAATTATTCCCGGAGAGGCTTTTGAATATTCTTCACTGCAGTTTTCTTTTTGGTTTAAGACTCGTTTGCGATTTTTCTCCGGCTGATTCCATGATCGTTCGCTCGTTTGGAAACAATGGCAACTGGTGCCTCGTGCTTGGCAGCGGTGCTATAAATAGCCTTGCGCATGGCATTCGGAATGGCTCGATAGGAAGTTACGGGAAGCAGTGTCGATTGTCATTGTTGTTACGCGATTTCGTGAATAAAACTTTAAAAAAAAAAAAAATTTTAATTAATGAAAAACCGTATTTTTTATCACTGCGACCGTAACCCGGAATAGGTTGATGAAAACCGTACTAATTACGGGAAAACCGGAGTAGTTGGCAGGTATGTAATCATAATAAAAGCTGCCACCACTAAAAAATGAAGGATTTTGATGTGAAAACAAATTAAAATACTATAACATATTTAAGTCTGACACACTTTTTAACTTTCCTCGCCAATCTTATGTAAACAACCGGCCGAATACCAACGCATTTTCCCTACCGTGCATGTACGTCTGTCTCAGTACTTCACTCCTAGACTTTGATTGATTGATTGATTGAAACTTTTATTAGTGTCAAGAAGGGGACTATGGGGTGTTTTGTTTTCCCGGAATGCAAGGGAAAGTTGGAGCGGGCAAGGCGTGAAGGTAAGGACTAGAGATGTCCGATAATATCGTCCGATAAATGCGTTAAAATGTAATATCGGAAATTATCGGTATCGTTTTTTTATTATCGGTATTCTTTTTTTTTTTTTTTTTTTAATTAAATCAACATAAAAAACACAAGATACACTTACAATTAAGGCTGAAACGACGCGTCGACGTAGTCGACGTCATCGGTTACGTAAATACGTCGAGGTCGTTTTTATGCGCCGACGCGTCGCATATTTACGTCACACTGCCGTCATGGCGGAGCGCAAAGCAGACGATGCGAGCGGTGCGAGCGAGGAGAAAAAAGCACGCCAAAAGTCGTCAAAAGTGTGGGAGTATTTCAATAAACGGCCTAATAATGTTGTAGCGGCGAACAGCTGTCTCGTCAGCTGACGCGCGAGCTCGCAACCGTGGCTGTTTAGCAACCAGCCAAACCCCACTTAATAAAATTATATTTTATCTTAGAGCACATCCGCATCCCTATTCACCTAGGCAACCCCAGGAAATGTATATAATTCGGCATTATTTCGGCCAGTCGGCTTATATGATCAGAGCCGATCAGTTTACGTTCACGCGCAGGTATAACGCGGCGCACTCCCGTCTCATCTGTTGGGGCACGAGCCCAGTAATTAGACCGCTGTGTCAAATCAAGGAGTACAAAAGACGCCAGCGCAGACTGGAAAAAGGTTTAGTTCATTACAGATAACCAAGAGTTGTGCCAAAAGTATGTAAGATTTAACATTTCTCTTCGTGGGTGTGGCGCACTTGTTGCGCTGGTGAGATGGGGGGGGGGGGGGGGGGGGGGGGGGGGGTTGTGTGCATGTAGCGTGCTTAGTCTGGAGGCTAAATACACACAGTGTGTTATGTAACTGTTGTTTAGTGTTGATATTCTTTGCTTAGTTTGATAAATGTTGTAGCAGTTTGCTTCATCAGGAGGGTGAAGTCACTCAACTTAAAGTGTTGGATTTAACTGTGTTGGATCATTGGCTGCTGGTGAGGCAATAGAAAAGGGGGCATTTTTCTACCAGTAGACAGCGTTTAAGATTGAGTGTTTCACTGCTAAATTAATAATATATTTATATTGATTATGGATTTTAAATATGTATCTAAATAGGTGGTTAATTGGTTAGGTATTTATGTATTTGCATATTGGGTTTTCTGCTGCATTTATCTATTGTGTTTCTGGGTTTAAATGTATTTTATATGTATCTTGGTGCATTTATGTTGAGACAATTTATTTAAAATCTGTTTTAACTTAAAGGGAAAAGATGTGTCCATTTTCTTGCACTTGTTTAATGGTTAAGAGTTTGATAGCCTAATTAATAATTGTAAATTATGGTATTGATAATTGATTGATTTTTTACAGCATGTTTATCTTGTGGTGTTTTGTCCTTAAAGGTTTTTCACCTACTAAAGAAGCTAAAGGCTACTAAAGGCTACTAAAGACAGCTAATGACAGCTAAAGAAACTAAAGTCTACTAACACTGCTAAAGACTGCTAAAAAGACTAAAGAAGAATAAAGAAGCTGTTTCTTCATTGGAAAAACTGTTGCAAACTAAAGGAAAATAAAAGGAATAAGTAACTACGGTCTGGTCTTTTGAGTGAAATCCAGAAGCCACATTCAGCATTGGTACATCCCTTCAAGTGTGGGATAAGCACAGCGAAAAAAGCAAAACACTTGACAGTTGTTGTATGCACACTGTGTGGAGCGGAAATGGCCTATCATAGCAGCACAACGGCTATGAAGGAACATTTGAAAAGAAAACACCCGACAGCGTTCTTGCCATCACCATCAACTAGTCAATCGTCCGCGTGAGTATACGTTGTCATCATTACACAAAAACATGAATGTGTCATTTGTATCTGCGTTGTAAATTCATAAACTAAAACACTGTTTCGCTCTGAGAGGCGCGTTTGGCGTGCCTGTTCAGTGTTTACAAAGACGCGCTCCTCTTTAACGCTAACGTTAACTAGTTGTGCAAATACCTTTTACAACATTAACAGTTACGTATACTATGTACAAACGAACAATTAACTTTCACTTTAATCATACTATCATTGTTGCGTTATTAAGCAAAATAAGCAATACTTTTACTTTTGTTGAAATGTTTACACTGTTACAGAATATTTCCTTTTGCACTTTTTTGTATTGGATGTTTATCTTTATTTTTGCACATTTTAAAGCAAAATAAGCAATACTTTTACTTTTGAAATGCTTATACTATTGCAGAATATTAAGATTTGCACTGGATGTTTACTTTTATATTTGCACATTAAAAAGCAAATAAGCTACTTTTAATTTTGTTAAATGTTAAAAGTTTTAAATGTTTACATTGTTACAGAATATTTTGTCATGTTGTTGTCAATGTTGACTGAGTGGCCATACTTTTTTTTTTGTAAATAAAAGTCATGCCTTTTGAAAAAACTGGCCAACATTTATTTTTTCATCTTCATTTTAAATTAAAAAAATAATCGGTAAAAGGAAAAATAATCTATAGATTAATCGAAAAAAATAATCTATAGATTAACCGATTAATCGAAAAAAATAATCTATAGATTAATCGATAGAAAAATAATCGTTAGCTGCAGCCTTACTTACAATTAGTGCACCAACCCAAAAAACCTTCCTCCCCCATTTACACTCATTCACACAAAAGGGTTGTTTCTTTCTGTTATTAATATTCTGGTTCCTACATTATATATCAATATATATCAATACAGTCTGCAAGGGATACAGTCCGTAAACACACATGATTGTGCGTGCTGCTGGTCCACTAATAGTACTAACCTTTAACAGTTAATTTTACTCATTTTCATTAATTACTAGTTTCAATGTAACTGTTTTTATATTGTTTTACTTTCTTTTTTATTCAAGAAAATGTTTTTAATTTATTTATCTTATTTTATTAATTTTTTTAAAAGTACCTTATCTTCACCATACCTGGTTGTCCAAATTAGGCATAATAATGTGTTAATTCGACGACTGTATATATCGGTTGATATCGGTATCGGTTGATATTGGTATCGGTAATTAAAGAGTTGGACAATATCGGAGTATCGGATATCGGCAAAAAGCATGATTGTGCGTGCTGCTGGTCCACTAATAGTACAATCCTTTAACAGTTAATTTTACTCATTTTCATTCATTACTAGTTTCAATGTAACTGTTTTTATATTGTTTTACTTTCTTTTTTATTCAAGAAAATGTTTTTAATTTATTTATCTTGTTTTATTTTATAAAAAATTTTAAAAGTACCTTATCTTCACCATACCTGGTTGTCCAAATTAGGCATAATAATGTGTTAATTCCACGTCTGTATATATCGGTTGATATCGGTATCGGTTGATATTGGTATCGGTAATTAAAGAGTTGGACAATATCGGAATATCGGATATCGGCAAAAAGCTTGATTGTGCATGCTGCTGGTCCACTAATAGTACTAACCTTTAACAGTTAATTTGACTAATTTTCATTAATTACTAGTTTCAATGTAACTGTTTTTATATTGTTTTACTTTCTTTTTTATTCAAGAAAATGTTTTTAATTTATTTATCTTATTATTATTTTTTTTTTAAAGTACCTTATCTTCACCATACCTGGTTGTCCAAATTAGGCATAATAATGTGTAAATTCCACGACTGTATATATCGGTTGATATCGGTATCGGTTGATATCGGTATCGGTTGATATTGGTATCGGTAATTAAAGAGTTGGACAATATCGGAATATCGGATATCGACAAAAAGCATGATTGTGCGTGCTGCTGGTCCACTAATAGTACTAACCTTTAACAGTTAATGTTACTCATTTTCATTAATAACTAGTTTCAATGTAACTGTTTTTATATAGTTTTACTTTCTTTTTTATTCAAAATTTTTTTATTTTTTTATTTATCTTATTTTATTTTATTAATTTTTTTTTAAAAGTACCTTACCTTCACCATACCTGGTTGTCCAAATTAGGCATAATAATGTGTTAAATCCACGACTGTATATATCGGTTGATATCGGTATCGGTTGATATTGGTATAGGTAATTAAAGAGTTGGACAATATAGGAATATCGGATATGGGCAAAAAGCATGATTGTGCGTGCTGCTGGTCCACTAATAGTACTAACCTTTAGCAATTAATTTGACTCATTTTCATTAATTACTAGTTTCAATGTAACTGTTTTTACATTGTTTTACTTTCTTTTTTATTCAAGAAAATGTTTTTAATTTATTTATCTTATTTTATTTTATTAATTATTTTTAAAAGTACCTTATCCTCACCATACATGGTTGTCCAAATTAGGCACAATAATGTGTTAATTTCACGACTGTATATATCGGTTGATATCGGTATCGGTAATTAAAGAGTTGGACAATATCGAAATATCGGATATCGGCAAAAAGCAATTATCGGACATCCCTAGTCAGGACAGATTTATTTTAACACTATAAAAAGGAACAAACGAAAAGCTCGCACAAGGGCAGGAAGTAGAAACTTGGCTATGAACAAAATTAACACATAAACAGACTAAGGACATGAAACAAAACTTACTTGGTCAAGCATGGAAAGATCATAGAACTATGGCATGGACGCGTAATCATGGAGGTATCAGAGTTAATGTCGCCAGGCTGACTTCCTGGCAACAATGGGCTTAAATAATACAGACATGATTTGTGACAGGTGCGCAAGTGCAAAACGTGAGACAGGTGAAACTAATGGGTAGTCATGGTGACAAGGCAAGGGAGTGAAAGCCGGAACTAAATCACCAAAAATGATTCCCGGGCGCGGCGCCGCTGCTGCCCACTGCTCCCCTCACCTCCCAGGGGGTGATCAAGGGGATGGGTCAAATGCAGAGGACAAATTTCACCACACCTAGTGTGTGTGTGACAATCATTGGTACTTTAACTTTAACTTTAACTAAAAAGTGTCCAAAAACCAAGCAGAACATAACTAAACAAAAACATGATCAACAGAAATGACAATTCGTAGATTGCACAGTACAGTACATATTCCGTACAATTGACCACTAAATGGTAACACCCGAATAAGTTTTTCAACTTGTTTAAGTCAGGGTCCATGTAAATCAATTCATGGTAAAACATACAAAGACATACAACTACACTTCTTCAATCTCCGCCAATCCCCTTTCAGGCACGGTGTTCACAATCATGGTAACAATGAACATCAATAACACACAACCATAAACATTAAAACCAGCAGGTCGTTATAGTATGAATGGCTATATGAAGCCTTTTATTTGAGAGTTATTGCAACAAAATTTCAGCCGCTGAAAAAAAGGAAGACTTTGACGACCGGAGCAGCATTGCTAAAACCGAATGTTGTGATGTATCGAATATACTCGATATATCGCGGGTTTGTCTCTGCGCGATATAGAAAATGACTATATTGTGATATTCGAGTACCGTATTTCCTTGAATTGCCGCCAGGGCGGTAATTAATTTAAAACCTCTTCTCACTCCGGCGCTTACCAAAGGCATGCGGTAAATTTAGGCCTGCGCTTATAAATTTGAGTGTGATGTAAGGATACCATCATGAAAAGCACATTTAATAAAAAAAAACGTTATTATGGTCTTACCTTTACTTATAAATGAAGTCCATGCGGCGCTCCTTTTGAACAAAAGCATCTCTAACTTGTTTATAGAAGTCTTCCTTATCTTTCTTCAGTTTTAAAAGTCTCTCTGTCTCGATGGAGATCTTCCTTTAATTATTACCTCCTGCTTCGATTGAAAGTCCAGTTTAGAAAACTGTTGTTGTCACTTCTTCTGCAGCCGAGTAGTCGCAAGAATGATCCCTGGGATCACTATAGCGCCCTCTACTACCATGAGGCATGAGTCATTTAATGACTCATATTTGAAACACGCAGCTATATTAATAAAAAAAATGTACTGTTCTTTTTAGCATATTCAATAGCTTTGACCTTAAATCCTACTGAATAGCTTCTTCCCTTTATGCGATTTTAAATTATTGAAATTAGCCTCCTCAATTTTGGAAAATGATGCCTTGAAAGGTTAAGTGTCACTCGTGACGTGACGAGTTTGACCCGGCGGTAAAACAAGGCATATGCTAATTATTCTGTGAAACCAGTTTGACCCAGGGCAGAGGGTCCATCGTCTGGCGGTGGTTTGGCTTCAAGTGGGAAGATGTTGAACAGACCACAATAATATGTCAAGTAAAAGCGTTGCTACAAAAATTAGCAGCACTGCTAATGTGTAGCAGAGAATGAAGAGTGCTTGAAACTCTGCATGTCAACATCTCCGCCGGTGCCACACCAACAAAATGCCCAAGCAACCATTTCCACATCAACACCGTATGAAAAAAATAGTCAACAACAGAAGGAGATAACGTCCGCAGGAACCTACCACATAGTGAAGGACATACACGATTTGATTTCCTATTATGCAGCTCATTTTTACAAACCCTGTTTCCATATGAGTTGGGAAATTGTGTTAGATGTAAATATAAATGGAATACAATGATTTGCAAATCATTTTCAACCCATATTCAGTTGAATATGCTACAAAGACAACATTTTTGATGTTCAAACTGATAAACATTTTTTTTTGCAAATAATAATTAATTTTAGAATTTGATGCCAGCAACACATGACAAAGAAGTTGGGAAAGGTGGCAATAAATACTGATAAAGTTGAGGAATGCTCATCAAACACTTATTTGGAACATCCCACAGGTGAACAGGCAAATTGGGAACAGGTGGGTGCCATGATTGGGTATAAAAGTAGATTCCATGAAATGCTCAGTCATTCACAAACAAGGATGGGGCGAGGGTCACCACTTTGTCAACAAATGCGTGAGCAAATTGTTGAACAGTTTAAGAAAAACCTTTCTCAAGCAGCTATTGCAAGGAATTTAGGGATTTCACCATCTACGGTCCGTAATATCCTCAAAGGGTTCAGAGAATCTGGAGAAATCACTGCACGTAAGCAGCTAAGCCTGTGACCTTCGATCCCTCAGGCTGCACTGCATCAACAAGCGACATCAGTGTGTAAAGGATATCACCACATTGGGCTCAGGAACACTTCAGAAACCCACTGTCAGTAACTACAGTTGGTCGCTACATCTGTACGTGCTAGTTAAAACTCTCCTATGCAAGGCGAAAACCGTTTATCAACAACACCCAGAAACGCTGTCGGCTTCGCTGGGCCTGAGCTCATCTAAGATGGACTGATACAAAGTGGAAAAGTGTTCTGTGGTCTGACGAGTCCACATTTCAAATTGTTTTTGGAAACTGTGGACATCGTGTCCTCCGGACCAAAGAGGAAAAGAACCATCCGGATTGTTATAGGCGCAAAGTTGAAAAGCCAGCATCTGTGATGGTATGGGGGTGTATTAGTGCCCAAGACATGGGTAACTTACACATCTCTGAAGGCGCCATTAATGCTGAAAGGTACATACAGGTTTTGGAGCAACATATGTTGCCATCCAAGCAACGTTACCATGGACGCCCCTGCTTATTTCAGCAAAAAAATGCCAAGCCACGTGTTACATCAACGTGGCTTCATAGTAAAAGAGTGCGGGTACTAGACTGGCCTGCCTGTAGTCCAGACCTGTCTCCCATTGAAAATGTGTGGCGCATTATGAAGCCTAAAATACCACAACGAAAACCCCCGGACTGTTGAACAACTTAAGCTGTACATCAAACAAGAATGGGAAAGAATTCCACCTGAGAAGCTTAAAAAATGTGTCTCCTCAGTTCCCAAACGTTTACTGAGTGTTGTTAAAAGGAAAGGCCATGTAACACAGTGGTGAACATGCCCTTTCCCAACTACTTTGGCATGTGTTGCAGCCATGAAATTCTAAGTTCATTATTATTTGCAAAAAAAATAAATAAAGTTTATGAGTTTGAACATCAAATATGTTGTCTTTGTAGTGCATTCAATTGAATATGGGTTGAAAGGGATTTGCAAATCATTGTATTCCGTTTATATTTACATCTAACACAATTTCCCAACTCATATGGAAACGTGGTTTGTATTTGACAGTTTTTGAAATATCTTGTGCGACATCATGCACAAAAGTGCACTTTATTTGTTTTAAACTATTGTAGTGGCGTTCTGTACAAAAAGTGCACTTTAATTTAGTGTTGTTTTGATAGGTCATCTTAGTGACATCATGCACAAAAGTGCACTCATAGCTTGTTTTAAAATGTCTCTGACAATCTTGCACTTTCTGTTTTGGAAATGACATGAATGTTTGTGCCACTGCTTAATAACTGTTTAATAAATACACTTTTGCTAAATTGACTTAGTCGTGATTTCCCTCTCTGCATGAAAGTTTAAAATGAGCATATATTAATGCAGTATGAAGAAGAATGTTTTAATGTAGACACATAGAATCATCATACTGCTGTGATTATATGCATCAAGTGTTCATTCAAGGCAAAATATGGAGATATATATGGTGTGTCGTGACATGGCCTAAAAATATGGAGATATTAATAAAAGGCCATATCGCCCAGCCCTATTGTGATGACGTAAGCATCACAATAGACTGGACTGTCTGGAGCACAGGCAGTCTTCGATGTGGGAGTACGAAAACAATGATCAAAGTGTATTTTCGGTGGTCAAGTTTTCGGTACATCACTTGTCAATAGTGCACAAATAATAGACTTTATTAATCAATTCATACTGTAACGACCAGCTCAGTGGTCTTGTAGTTAGAGTGTCCGCCCTGAGACGGGACGGTCGTGAGTTCGAACCCCGGCCGAGTCATACCAAAGACTATGAAAATGGGACCCATTGCCTCCCAAGGGTTGGAATTGGGGGTTAAATCACCAAAATGATTTCCGAGCGCGGCGCACGCTGTTGCTCACTGCTCCCCTCACCTCCCAGGGGGTCAAATTTCATCACACCTTTGTGTGTGTGACGATCGTTGGGACTTTAACATTAAAACGTTAATGTTTTATGTTCAAGTGATTTGGATTTAATGTCAGTTTTTTCCATGTTTGCGCACACACCGTCCGTGCCTGAAAGGTGATTGGCGGAGAATGAGGAAGTAATGTTGTGTGTCCGGAGAAGCGGGGTGCTCACAGAGACAAAAGTGTGTACACCGGAAGATTAGTAGTACAAGTTAAAAATAGCGTCTGACTTTTTGTGATTTCTTCTGGGGCTACAATATGTTATATTACTTTAATTTTGTTACGGTGGCGAGGCATTGTGATGCCGGAGGTCGTCTTTTCAAGATGCAGAGGGATGTCAGGAAGCGGCTTGCAGGTGAGAAAAAATTATTTATTCTAGTTGCAGACAAAATATGCTGCGCAAATTAGATATTTCGCTGCCTATTTAACTAAAGAAAAAAAGCACAGAGCCGCAAAATGTAACACAGCTTATAAACTTTTGAAAGTGTTCATCGGCACCGGCCGAAAATGCATAATAAAGAAGGAAAAAAACTAGGGATGTCCGATAATGGCTTTTTGCCGATATCCGATATTGTCCAACTCTTTAATTACCGATATCAACTGATACCGATATATACAGTCATGGAATTAACACATTATTATGCCTAATTTGGACAACCAGGTATGGTGAAGATAAGGTACTTTTTTTTTTTAATTAATAAAATAAAATAAGATAAATAAATTAAAAACATTTTCTTGAATAAAAAAACAAAGTAAAACAATATAAAAACAGTTACATAGAAACTAGTAATGAATGAAAATGAGTAAAATTAACTGTTAAAGGTTAGTACTATTAGTGGACCAGCAGCACACACAATCATGTGTGCATACGGACTGTATCCCTTGCAGACTGTATTGATATATATTGATATATAATGTAGGAACCAGAATATTAATAACAGAAAGAAACAACCCTTTTGTGTGAATGAGTGTAAATGGGGGAGGGAAGTTTTTTAGGTTGGTGCACTAATTGTAAGTGCATTTTGTGTTTTTTATGTTGATTTAATAAGAAAAAAATAAATAAAATAAAATAAAAAAACGATACCGATAATAAAAAAAACCCGATACTGATCATTTCCGATAATACATTTTAAAGCATATTATCGGACATCTCTAAAAATATATATATAAGTTGTACCGGAGTATAAGTCGCATTTTTTGGGGACATTTATTTGATAAAACCCAACACCAAGAATAGACATTTGAAAGGCAATTTAAAATAAATAAATAGAATAGAATAGAATAGAAAGAATAGTGAACAACAGGCTGAATAAGTGTACGTTATATGACGCATTAATAAATAACCAACTGAGAACGTGCCTGGTATGTTAACGTAACATTAGGGCTGCAACAACTAATCGATTAAATAGATTAAAATCTATTAAAATCGATTATAAAAATAGTTGGCGATTAATTTAGTCATCGATTCGTTGGATCTATGCTATGCGCAGAGGCCAATTTTTTTTATTTAAATATCTTTTTTTTTTTATAATAAACCTTTATTTATAAACTGCAACATGTACAAACAGCTGATAAACAATAATCAAAATAAGTATGGTGCCAGTATGCTGGTTTTTTTCAATAAAATACTGGAAAGGATAGAAATGTAGTTTGTCTCTTTTATCCGATTATTAATCGATTAATCGAAGTAATAATCGACAGATGAATCGATTATCAAATTAATAGTTAGTTGCAGTCCTACGTAACATATTATGGTAAGAGTCATTCAAATAACTATAACATATAGAACATGCTATACGTTTACCAAACAATCTGTCGCTCCTAATCGCTAAATCCCATGAAATCTTATACGTCTAGTCCAGGGGTCTGCAACGCGCGGCTCTGGAGCCGCATGCGGCTCTTTCATGCCTCCGCCGTGGCTCCCTTTGGCTTTGAAACCGAATGTCAACAAATAATGGTTACTTGATTTATTATATTTCATTTGATTTAGTTTATTTCAATTTAGCAGTTGTTATTTTGGAGAGTTCTGGGATCTTGTCATATGAAAATAAAACATGTTGATGGAAATGTATGTCACAGCCCTTATGCGACATCTCTTGCTGCCATGCAATTGTATTGTTTTAGCAGTCAACCCCTAGCAATGGACGGATCAAAAAAGAGAAACATTTTATTTATTTACATTTTTATTAATTTGCTGTTTTTATTGATGACTAGGTAGTTGTTTTAAATTTTTAGTCAAATGAATATGCCGCAGTCGTATGCCTTCAGAACATTGGAAATAGTTGATTTTTATTTTTTTATTCATTAATAAAGGAAGGAACAGTGTGGTTTTTTTCTAATGTTCAAAATAATTTGATGATTTGCTTCGTTATACCCAGAAATACATCAAATAAGTGTTTATTTTCATAAGTCCTATAGCACAAGTGTAAGGAAACTATAAGTGGTGTTATCGTCCATTCATCCATCCATCCATCTTCTTCCGCTTATCCGAGGTCGGGTCGCGGGGGCAGCAGCCTAAGCAGGGAAGCCCAGACTTCCCTCTCCCCAGCCACTTCGTCCAGCTCCTCCCGGGGGATCCCGAGGCGTTCCCAGGCCAGCCGGGAGACATAGTCTTCCCAACGTGTCCTGGGTCTTCCCCGTGGCCTCCTACCGGTCGGACGTGCCCTAAACACCTCCCGAGGGAGGCGATCGGGTGGCATCCTGACCAGATGCCCGAACCACCTCATCTGGCTCCTCTCGATGTGGAGGAGCAGCGGCTTTACTTTGAGCTCCCCCCGGATGACAGAGCTTCTCACCCTATCTCTAAGGGAGAGCCCTGCCACCCGGCGGAGGAAACTCATTTCGGCCGCTTGTACCCGTGATCTTGTCCTTTCGGTCAAAACCCAAAGCTCATGACCATAGGTGAGGATGGGAACGTAGATCGACCGGTAAATTGAGAGCTTTGCCTTCCGGCTCAGCTCCTTCTTCACCACAACGGATCGATACAGCGTCCGCATTACTGAAGATGCCGCACCGATCCGCCTGTCGATCTCACGATCCACTCTTCCCTCACTCGTGAACAAGACTCCGAGGTACTTGAACTCCTCCACTTGGGGCAGGGTCTCCTCCCCAACCCGGAGATGGCACTCCACCCTTTTCCGGGCGAGAACCATGGACTCGGACTTGGAGGTGCTGATTCTCATCCCAGTCGCTTCACACTCGGCTGCGAACCGATCCAGCGAGAGCTGAAGATCCTGGCCAGATGAAGCCATAAGGACCACATCATCTGCAAAAAGCAGAGACCTAATCCTGCAGCCACCAAACCGGATCCCCTCAACGCCTTGACTGCGCCTAGAAATTCTGTCCATAAAAGTTATGAACAGAATCGGTGACAAAGGGCAGCCTTGGCGGAGTCCAACCCTCACTGGAAACGTGTCCGACTTACTGCCGGCAATGCGGACCAAGCTCTGACACTGATCATACAGGGAGCGGACAGTCTGATACCCCATACTCTCTGAGCACTCCCCACAGGACTTCCCGAGGGACACGGTCGAATGCCTTCTCCAAGTCCACAAAGCACATGTAGACTGGTTGGGCAAACTCCCATGCACCCTCAAGGACCCTGCCGAGAGTATAAAGCTGGTCCACAGTTCCACGACCAGGACGAAAACCACACTGTTCCTCCTGAATCCGAGGTTTGACTATCCGGCGTAGCCTCCTCTCCAGTACACCTGAATAGACCTTACCGGGAAGGCTGAGGAGTGTGATCCCACGATAGTTAGAACACACCCTCCGGTTCCCCTTCTTATCGAATCATGACAACAGGACATATGCTGATGGGAGTGAGCGTTTCCATGGTGTATTGACAAATTGGAAGACACCGGCAACCGTTCAAGGTACCCCCAAGCTGCCACAAAAGACTGGAGGAAGTCGGTAGAGCTGTGGGCACTAAGACTTTTGTGATTTTGGACTAAATCCCAAACTGGACAACACCTTTGAGATTTCCCAAAAATGACAGTGCAGCGAAGATGCAACAAACTCCTTCCGTTTCTCTCACGGACATACACCCGTTGTTTGGTGACTTTTGTTGGACTGACTGGCTGTGTTACTGCGTTTGCGAGAGCACCAAGGTCGCAGAACAGAGCCACTCTGCAGGCTTACACACAGACACATTCACATGCTGCACACTCACATTCCCCCAACCCCCAAGCCTTCGTCGCTTCATCCCCCTGTGGTATGACGGAAAGGGGTGCACCCCTTACTGTTTACTACTGCAGTATCTCGTAACAGACATTTCCACCATGTTTGATCGAGGTAATATGTGCTGACACCTGACAACTGTCATTTTGTTCGTGAATATAAATGTGTTTACTCGAGGTGTATTGGTACAGGTAACCCACACTGCGACCCGTACCTGGTTTTAAGGCCACAGTTTAGGTAGTTTTTGGGGGGTAAAGAGAACAACTTTTTTTCTTCTCAAAGTTATTTTGTTTTTTTTGCTTGTCATCACAAACATTCTGCAGTAAACAAAGTATCAGTGGTGTAGTGAATACTAGACTTTTATTTAAAGTTTGTATTTACTAAACAAAAATTTTTATTAGAGATGTCCGATAATATCGGACTGCCGATATTATCGGCCGATAAATGCTTTAAAATGTGATATCGGAAATTATCGGTATCGGTTTCAAAAAGTACAATTTATGACATTTTGACGGAGTGGTACACAGACGTAGGGAGAAGTACAGAGCGCCAATAAACCTTAAAGGCACTGCCTTTGCGTGCCGGCCCAATCACGTAATATCTATGGCTTTTCACACACACAAGTGAATGCAGCACATACTTGGTCAACAGCCATACAGGTCACACTGAGGGTGGCCATATAAACAACTTTAACACTGTTACAAATATGCGCCACACTGTGAAGCCACACCAAACAAGAATGACAAACACATTTCTGGAGAACATCCGCACCGTAACACAACATAAACACAACAGAACAAATACCCAGAACCCCTTGCAGCACTAACTCTTCCAGGACGCTACAATATACACCCCCCGCTACCCCCCCCCCACACCTCAACCCGCCCCCCCCCCCCAAACCCCGCCCACCTCAACCTCCTCATGCTCTCTCAGGGAGAGCATGTCCCAAATTCCAAGCTGCTGTTTTGAGGCATGTTAAAAAAAATAATGCACTTTGTGACTTCAATAATAAATATGGCAGTGCCATGTTGGCATTTTTTTCCATAACTTGAGTTGATTTATTTTGGAAAACCTTGTTACATTGTTTAATGCATCCAGCGGGGCATCAGAACAAAATTAGGCATAATAATATGTTAATTCCACGACTGTATATATCGGTTGAAATCGGTATCGGTAATTAAGAGTTGGACAATATCGAATATCGGCAAAAAAGCTATTATCGTACATCTCTAATTTTAATTATTATTTGTATTCTTTGATTACTTGTATATGTCAGTGCTTCTCACCAGTGCCTTGGTAAACAAGCAGTGACCCACATTGTAGAGTTCTTAAAACTCAAATTCTGCATCTTATATTGAATGAAAATACCTTAAAGTGCAGTTTGAATTTGAGGTACTGTAAAATAATGTGTACCAACACATAAAACAAGTTGAATGATTATTTCAGGAATAAAATCCACAAACAAATAGAAACCAAAGTGTCTGTCAACAGAGTTTTTTAGTACAGTATTTTCCGGGCCATAGTGCGCACCGGATTATAAGGTGCACTGTCGATGAATGGTTATAGTCAGGTCTATTTTCATACAAAAAGCGCACTGGATTACAGGACGCATTAAAGCAGTCATATTAATATTATTTTTTTCTAAATGTAAAACACTTCCTTGTGGTCTACATCACATGTAATTGTGTTTTTTTGGTCAAAATGTTGCATAGATGATGTTTTACACACCATCTTCAAGCCGCTTTCTGACAGTCGCTTCAGGATGCGCCGTTTTGTGGGCGGTCTTATTCACGTGGCTCACCTTCGACAGCGTCTTTTCTCCGTCATCTTTGTTGTAGCGGTGTAGCGTGCAAGGACGGGAGTGGAAGAAGTGTCAAAAGATGGCGCTAACTGTTTTAATGACATTCAGACTTTACTTCAATCAATAACGGAGCAGCATCTCCTCATCCATAATGTGTCCCGTGAAAAACCGTCCGACCGTAACTCTCTAATAACTAAAGTTCCTTGGGTGAATAATGTAAACTCACTACACCGGTATGTTTTAGCGCTTTCATGGCGAGTTTACTGACAGATATAAGTAAGAACTTTACACTACTTTATATTAGAAATGGCAACAGCGGAGGATGAATGTCCCATAACAAGAAGATAGAGAAAAAGAAGAAGCTTATCGGTCTACAAAGGTGGACGCGCGCAAATTTTCAGGACTTATGCAGATCCCAAATACAGATCAGCACGTACCAGAAGGTAAGAAAAAGTGCTTTTGCATAATATTGCGAAAAAAAACGCCAGATAATATGTCATACCTTACACACACACCATAATAATACTGGTATGTTGAAGCACAGTACAATCCATCAAGCAGTGTGGCTTCATAGCGTACCAAAGTCGTACTAAAACATTTTGATAGATTTTTGAGCGCCGTGTGTAATGTTCTATATTTTCAATGGAATGTTGGTGTTCTTTACTTGAGTCATATGGCAGTCTACACATATTTTTTTGTGTGTGACTGCCATCATATTGCAGTCTACACGCATCAATTATGTGTGACTGCCATCTACTGGTCCCACTTATCATTTCACCATGTACCAAATAAAATAGTTTTGAGGTCGGTAAGCACAACCAAAATTATTCCGTTCATTAGGCGCACCGGGTTATAAGGCGCAATCATTTTTCAATCATTCGAGTACATTCGGGTAGTCTTGTGTAATGCAGTATTTTGTGTCTATTTAGGTATGGTTAACCTGAGTGCTGAAATCGTGGATAAATATATGTTCTTAGTGCGCCTGAAATGGGCTGTCTGCACTCTCAAAGTGCATGTTGTTGCCAAATGTATTTCATATGCTGTAAACCTAGTTCATAGTTGTTAGTTTCCTTTAATGCCAAACAAACACATACCAATCGTTGGTTAGAAGGCGATTGCCGAATTCGTCCTCGCTTTCTCCCGTGTCGCTGGCTGTCGTGTCGTTTTCGTCGGTTTCGCTTGCATACGGTTCAAACCGATATGGCTCAATAGCTTCAGTTTCTTCTTCAATTTCGTTTTCGCTACCTGCCTCCACACTACAACCATCCGTTTCAATACATGCGTAATCTGTTGAATCGCTTAAGCCGCTGAAATCCGAGTCTGAATCCGAGCTAATGTCGCTATAATTTGCTGTTCTATCCGCCATGTTTGTTTGTGTTGGCTTCACTATGTGACGTCACAGGAAAATGGACGGGTGTTTATAACGATGGTTAAAATCAGGCACTTTGAAGCTTTTTTTAGGGATATTGCGTGATGGGTAAAATTTTGAAAAAAACTCCGAAAAATAAAATAAGCCACTGGGAACTGATTTTTAATGGTTTTAACCATTCTGAAATTGTGATAATGTTCCCCTTTAAGGACAAAATTGCAATAAGAAACATATGTTTTTTTGTTAAAATACAGCCAATAATGACATTTTTTTGTGGTCCCCTTTATTTAGAAAAGTACCGAAATACTTTTGGTACCGGTACCAAAATATCGGTAGCGGGAAAACAGTACTTCAAACAGCGTGCCGGCCCAGTTACATAATATATGCGGCTTTTACATCGCACAACGTGAGAATCGCGATTCGAATTCGAATCGATTTTTTCCCCACACCCCTAATTGGCAAGTATGACTAATACACACACAGGCAGAAATGTAGACCGGCACCTATGGTCCAGGGAGCCACTAGGGCGGCGCTAGAGAGCCGCGGGTTGCCGACCCCCGTCCTAAAGGTAGTGGGTCGCACGCGCATGCCGGTGACGCGCAGGCTGATCGTTTGTGCACGTGCGCGTCTCGACTTTTTTTTTTTTTTACCGGTTGTTCCCATTTTGTGACAAAAATATAGAAAATACTTTTGCAACCCGTTGACGTCACCACGCTAACACAATGTACCGCGGCAGCGGAACTCAGCTGGCGAGTAAACGACACGAGAGCAAAACTAATGAATCTTAACATGGGCCTAAAAAAAAAAGTAACGGAACGCGGCTAATAATAAAGCACGTTCAAGTTAGCTATAGCACACTCCGAAGCAAACGTAAGTTGTTGTTTTTTAAAAAAGAGGGCGAACAATGTCGCCTTGATACCTGAAGGCTCCCAGCTAAAAAGTCTCATAAGTACTGTAACTCACCCCCGTTGGAAGTAAAAAGCACAGGCTCGCTCCTCATCGCAAAAATAATCCGCCAGACGACGGCCCATACACAACTAGCCGGCCCGCTTGATGATTTCCCCACCGAGGAGAAGTCCAAAGAAGAGTTTTTTTTTAAGATGTTGCCAAACTTTCTCCGGATCTTTTTTCCTCCTCCTGCCGTTTCCTTCTCACTTTCCCTCCTCCTCCTTCTTCTCCTGTTCCACTCACTGCTGCTCCTGGCGTGATGCGTTCACTAAACCCCCGACGTTTCGTCTTCCTCCTCTGATGCATTCAGGTAAGCAGGTACTTTCCAAATTTGGTAGTGTTATGTTTACATATTTACAAAAAAAAATAGTTGGAGAGTTTCAGATTTTCTGGCATTACATTCACATATAGCTAAAAAAAGAAGAAAAAAAAAAAAAAGAAAATCACTCTCAGAGTGCATACCTCTGCCAGGCCCTACCTTCCAATTATACAAACCCCGTTTCCATATGAGTTGGGAAATTGTGTTAGATGTAAATATAAACGGAATACAATGATTTGCAAATCATTTTCAACCCATATTCAGTTGAATATGCTACAAAGACAACATATTTGATGTTCAAACTGATAAACTTTTTTTTTTTTTTTTGCAAATAATCATTAACTTTAGAATTTGATGCCAGCAACACGTGACAAAGAAGTTGGGAAAGGTGGCAATTAATACTGATAAAGTTGAGGAACGCTCATCAAACACTTATTTGGAACATCCCACAGGTGAACAGGCAAATTGGGAACAGGTGGGTGCCATGATTGGGAATAAAAGTAGATTCCATGAAATGCTCAGTCATTCACAATCAAGGATGGGGCGAGGGTCACCACTTTGTCAACAAATGCGTGAGCAAATTGTTGAACAGTTTAAGAAAAACCTTTCTCAACCAGCTATTGCAAGGAATTTAGGGATTTCACCATCTACGGTCCGTAATATCATCAAAGGGTTCAGAGAATCTGGAGAAATCACTGCACGTAAGCAGCTAAGCCCGTGACCTTCGATCCCTCAGGCTGTACTGCATCAACAAGCGACATCAGTGTATAAAGGATATCACCACATGGGCTCAAGAACACTTCTGAAACCCACTGTCAGTAACTACAGTTGATCGCTACATCTGTAAGTGTAAGTTAAAACTCTCCTATGCAAGGCGAAAACCGTTTATCAACAACACCCAGAAACGCCGTCGGCTTCGCTGGGCCTGAGCTCATCTAAGATGGACTGATGCAAAGTGGAAAAGTGTTCTGTGGTCTGACGAGTCCACATTTCAAATTGTTTTTGGAAACTGTGGACGTCGTGTCCTCCGGACCAAAGAGGAAAAGAACCATCCGGATTGTTATAGGCACAAAGTTGAAAAGCCAGCATCTGTGATGGTATGGGGGTGTATTAATGCCCAAGACATGGGTAACTTACACATCTGTGAAGGCACCATTAATGCTGAAAGGTACATACAGGTTTTGGAGCAACATATGTTGCCATTCAAGCAACATTACCATGGACGCCCCTGCTTATTTCAGCAAGACAATGCCAAGCCACGTGTTACATCAACGTGGCTTCATAGACTGGCCTGCCTGTAGTCCAGACCTGTCTCCCATTGAAAATGTGTGGCGCATTATGAAGCCTAAAATACCACAATGGAGACCCCCAGACTGTTGAACAACTTAAGCTGTATATCAAGCAACAATGGGAAAGAATTCCACCTGAGAAGCTTAAAAAATGTGTCTCCTCAGTTCCCAAACGTTTACTGAGTGTTGTTAAAAGGAAAGGCCATGCAACACAGTGGTGAACATGCCCTTTCCCAACTACTTTGGCACGTGTTGCAGCCATGAAATTCTAAGTTAATTCTTATTTGCAAAAAAAAAATTAAGTTTATGAGTTTGAACATCAAATATCTTGTCTTTGTAGTGCATTCAATTGAATATGGGTTGAAAAGGATTTGAAAATCATTGTATTCCGTTTATATTTACATCTAACACAATTTCCCAACTCATATGGAAACGGGGTTTATAAAAAGAAGTCCTGAATCCCCCCCAAAATGTAAACATGTGTCACTTCTGACATTTCTTGAAATGCAAATAAAAATCTGGCCAACGTTTTGGAGCTATCAATAGTGGAACGAAAGAAAGTCTGCAGCCTCAAGCATACACACACACAGACATAAACACCAGGTCGTTTACTAGAAATGATCCACATGATGATGCAGCCAGTCACCCAGGAGGTGGCCCCTTCCCAAGGTTTCTTCCTTTTCCCATCCCGGGCAGTTTTGGGTTTTTTTTTCCCAGAGCCCAAAAAAAGTCTGCGGGCTACAGAGTGTTTTCTATTCGGGCTCCAGTACTATGGAATGCACTCCCGGTAACAGTTAAGAATGCTACCTCAGTAGAAGCATTTAAGTCCCATCTTAAAACTCATTTGTATACTCTAGCCTTTAAATAGACCCCCTTTTTAGACCAGTTGATCTGCCGTTTATTTTATTTTATGCTCTTCCCCCATCTCCCTTGTGGAGGGGGGGCACAGGTCCGGTGGCCACGGATGAAGTGCTGGCCTTCCAGAGTCGGGACCCGGGGTGGACCGCTTGCCTGTGCATCGGTTGGGGACATTTCTGCGCTGCTGACCCGTCTCTGCTTGGGATGGTCTCCTGTTGGCCCCACTATGGACTGGACTCTCACTATTATGTTAGATCCACTATGGACTGGACTCTCACTATTATGTTAGATCCACTATGGACTGGACTCTCACTATTATGTTAGATCCACTATGGACTGGACTCTCACTATTATGTTAGATCCACTATGGACTGGACTCTCACTATTATGTTAGATCCACTATGGACTGGACTCTCACTATTATGTTAGATCCACTATGGACTGGACTCTCACACTATTATGCTAGACCAGGGGTCGGCAACCCAGAATGTTGAAAGAGCCTTATTGGACCAAAAATACAAAAACAAATCTGTCTGGAGCCGCAAAAAATTAAAAGCCATATTACATACAGATAATGTGTCATGAGATATAATTTGAATTAATATGACTTAAAGGAAACTAAATGACCTCAAATATAGCTATAAATGAGGCACAATTATGCAATATGTACATATAGCTAGCCTAAATAGCATGCTAGCATCGATTAGCTCGCAGTCATGCAGTGACCAAATATGTCTGATTAGCACTCCACACAAGTCAATAACATCAACAAAACTCACCTTTGTGGATTCATGCACAACGTTAAAAGTTTGGTGGATAACATGAGACAGAAAAAGAAGTGGCATAAAACACGTCCTAGAAAATCGCAGAAAGATATACATGTAAACAAACTAAGGTGAGTTCAAGGACTGGCAAAATTAGTAGGACAAAACGGCGCTCGCCAAATACTCGAATCAGTGAAGCATGTTTAATACAAACAGTGTGCTTTATAACAATTAGGGAGGTTTGTGTCATGTTTGTCCTCCTACAGAAACCATATTAAAACAAAAAACAAAAAAATTTTCCCCTCAACTTTTTCCATTTTTCATACATTTTTGAAAAAGCTCCAGAGAGCCACTAGGGCGGCGCTAAAGAGCATGCGGCTCTAGAGCCGTGGGTTGCCGATCCCTGTGCTAGACCCACTCGACGTCCATTGCATACGGTCTCCCCTAGAGGGGGTGGGGTCACCCACATCTGCGGTCCTCTCCAAGGTTTCTCATAGTCATTCTCATTGACATCCCACTGGGTTGTGAGTTTTTCCTTGCCCTTATGTGGGATCTGAACCGAGGATGTCGTTGTGGCTTGTGCAACCCTTTGAGACACTTGTGATTTAGGGCTATATAAATAAACATTGATTGATTGATTGATTGATTGATTGATTGATTGGTTTTCTCCAGATCAGGGGACACGTTGTGGTTTGTTGAAGCCCTTTGAGGAATTTGTAATTATAAATATAAACTGCGATTGATTAATTGATTGATTGGTGACCGGAGGCGAAAATCAAATCTGTCGTACCTTATCCCATTTTTGACGTTTCCTGAAAGTTGAAAGAAAATATGGTCGTAACTAGGGTTGCAAAATTCCGGGAATATTCAAAGTTGGAAACTTTCCATGGGAATTAACGGGAAATTAATGGGGATAAACATTGAATGCAACATGCTAGATCTTGCAGCATGATTATTAGCTAAAACAACCTGATTTAATGCAAATTCATTTGAATTTCAACCCTGCACGGTGCATTCCTCCATCACATGTGCAGTGCATTCTTCCATCACATGCACAGATAATTCCCAGCATGCTACAATCCAAACCAATCCACTTTATTTATATAGCACATTTAAACAACAAAAATGTTTCCAAAGTGCTGCACAACAATATTAAAACAATATTAAAAACAATATTCAAATATTATCCTTAGCTCCACCAATGACTGAATAAAAACAACAACAAAAAATAGATATAAAACCAATAAAAAAACGGTATGAAAATAAATATGATTAAAAACTATTTTAAAGGGTAAAACCAATTAATAACAACACTTGACAAAGATGTTGGGAAAGTGGCAATAAATACTGATAAAGTTGAGGAATGCTCATCAAACACTTATTTGGAACATCCCACAGGTGTGCAGGCTAATTGGGAAGAGGTGGGTGCCATGATTGGGTATAAAATCAGCTTCCCAAAAAATGCTCAGTCTTTCACAAGAAAGGATGGGGCGAGGTACACTCCTTTGTCCACAACTGCGTGAGCAAATAATCAAACAGTTTAAGAACAACGTTTCTCAAAGTGCAATTGCAAGACATTTAGGGATTTCAACATCTACGGTCCATAATATCATCAAAAGGTTCAGAGAATCTGGAGAAATCACTCCACGTAAGCGGCATGGCTGGAAACCAACATTGAATGACCGTGACCTTCGATCCTTCAGACGGCACTGTATCAAAAACCGACATCAATCTCTAAAGGATATCACCACATGGGCTCAGGAACACTTCAGAAAACCACTGTCACTAAATACAGTTCGTCGCTACATCTGTAAGTGCAAGTTAAAGCTCTACTATGCAAAGCGAAAGCCATTTATCAACAACATCCAGAAACGCTGCCGGCTTCTCTGGGCCCGAGATCATCTAAGATGGACTCATGCAAAGTGGAAAAGTGTTCTGTGGTCCGACGAGTCCACATTTCAAATTGTTTTTGGAAATATTCGACATCGTGTCATCCGGACCAAAGGCGAAGGAAACCATCCAGACTGTTATCGACGCAAAGTTCAAAAGTCAGCATCTGTTATGGTATGGGGGTGCATTAGTGCCCAAAGCATGGGTAACTTACACATCTGTGAAGGCACCATTAATGCTGAAAGGTACATACAGGTTTTGGAATAACATATGCTGCCATCTAAGCGCCGTCTTTTTCATGGACACCTCTGCTTATTTCAGCAAGACAATGCCAAGCCACATTCAGCACGTGTTACAACAGCGTGGCTTTGTAAAAAAAGAGTGTGGGTACTTTCCTGGCCCGCCTGCAGTCCAGACCTGTCTCCCATCAAAAATGTGTGGCGCACTATGAAGTGTAAAATACGACAGCGGAGACCCTGGACTGTTGAACGACTGAAGCTCTACATAAAACAAGAATGGGAAAGAATTCCACTTTCAAAGCTTCAACAATTAGTTTCCTCAGTTCCCAAACGTTTACTGAGTGTTGTTAAAAGGAAAGGCCATGTAACACAGTGGTGAACATGCCCTTTCCCAACTACTTTGGCACGTGTTGCAGCCATGAAATTCTAAGTTAATTATTATTTGCAAAAAAAAATAAAGTTTATGAGTTTGAACATCAAATATCGTCTTTGTAGTGCATTCAATTGAATATGGGTTGAAAAGGATTTGCAAACTATTGTAATCCGTTTATATTTACATCTAACACAATTTTCCAACTCATATGGAAACGGGGTTTGTACATGTAGACTGCAATTTGATGCCAGTAAACAACACCAAAACTTTAAATGTTCCAAATAAAGAACATTACACATGGCGCTCAAAAATCCGTCAAAATGTTTTAGTAAGACTTTGAAGTCGCACTGCTTGATGGATTGTCGGCCCATTACTGCTACCGTAGTCAGAGATAAAAGTATTAGTATGGTGTGTGTATAAGGACCGCAAAATGGCACCCATGAGCAGACATATTATATGGCGTTTTGTTTCACAATATTATGCAAAACCAACTTTTTTTACCTTCTGGTACCTGCTGATGTGTATTTGAGATCTGCATAAGTCCCGAAAAATGGCACACGTCTGCCACTGTAGTCCATGGCGATGCCTTAGTCGACAAACTTCTTCTTTTTCACTATCTTCTTGTTAAAAGTTAAATTATCACTGATAGTCACACACACACTAGGTGTGGTGAAATCACTCTCTACGTTTGACCCATCCCATTGTTCCACCCCCTGGGAGGTGAGAGGAGCAGTGAGCAGCAGCGGTGGCCGCACTCGGGAATCGTTTTGGTGGTTTAACCCCCAATTCCAAACCTTGATGCTGAGTGCCAAGCAGGGAGGTAATGGGTCCAATTTTTATAGTCTTTGGTATGACTCGGCTGGGGTTTGAACTCACCACCTACCGATCTCAGGGCGGACACTCGATGTGGGACATTCATCCTCTGCTGTTGCCATTTCTAATATAAAGTAGCGTAAAGTTGTAACTTATATCTCGCTATGGAAGCGCTAAAAGACACCGGTGTAGTGAGTTTACATTATTCACCCAAGGAACTTTCGTTATTAGAGAGTTCCGGTCGGACGGTTTTTCACGGGACACATTTCCGGCGTTGTTGTTGGACTAGTGAGCCACGGATGAGAAGATGCTGCTCCGTTATTGATTTAATATCTGAATGTCATTAAAACAGTTAGCGCCATCTTTTGACACTTCTTCCACTCCCGTCCTTGCACGCTACACTGCTACAACAAAGATGACGGGGAAAAGACGCTGTCGAAGGTGAGCCACGTAAATAAGACCGCCCACAAAACGGCGCATCCTGAAACAACTGTCAGAAAACGGCTTGAAGATGATCTGTAGAAGTGTTTTACAAACCCCGTTTCCATATGAGTTGGGAAATTGTGTTAGATGTAAGGCTGCAGCTAACGATTATTTTTCTATCGATTAATCTATAGATTATTTTTTCCATTAATCGGTTAATCTATAGATTTTTTTTTCCGATTAATCTATAGATTATTTTTCTTTTTACCGATTATTTTTTTTATTTAAAATGAAGATGAAAAAATAAATGTAGGCCAGTTTTTTCAAAAGGCATGGCTTTTATTTACAAAAAAAAAGTATGGCCACTCAGTCAACATTGACAACAACATGACAAAATATTCTGTAACAATGTAAACATTTAAAACTTTTAACATTCAACAAAGTTAAAAGTAGCTTATTTGCTTTTTAATGTGCAAATATAAAAGTAAACATCCAGTGCAAATCTTAATATTCTGCAATAGTATAAGCATTTCAAAAGTAAAAGTATTGCTAATTTTGCTTTAAAATGTGCAAAAATAAAGATAAACATCCAATTCAAAAAAGTGCAAAACGGAAATATTCTGTAACAACAGTGTAAACATTTCAACAAAAGTAAAAGTATTGCTTATTTGCTAAAATGTGCAAAAATAAAGATAAACATCCAATACAAAAAAAGTGCAAAACGAAATATTCTGTAACAACAGTGTACCGGTAAACATTTCAACAAAAGTAAAACTTTTGCTTATTTTGCTTAATAACACAACAATGATAGTATGATTAAAGTGAAAGTTAATTGTTTGTTTGTACATAGTATACGTAACTGTTAATGTTGTAAAAGGTATTTGCACAACTAATTAACGTTAGCGTTAAAGAGGAGCGCGTCTTTGTAAACACTGAACAGGCACGCCAAACGCGCCTCTCAGAGCGAAACGGTGCTTTAGTTTATGAATTTACAACGCAGATACAAATGACACATTCATGTTTTTGTGTAATGATGACAACGTATACTCACGCGGACGATTGACTAGTTGATGGTGATGTCAAGAACGCTGTCGGGTGTTTTCTTTTCAAATGTTCGTTCATAGCCGTTGTGCTGCTATGATAGGCCATTTCCACTCGACACAGTGTGCATACAACAACATTATTAGCAGAGGTGGGTAGAGTAGCCAGAAATTGTACTCAAGTAAGAGTACTGTTACTTTAGAGATGTATTACTCAAGTAAAAGTAAGGAGCAGTCACCCAAATATTTACTTGAGTAAAAGTAAAAAGTATGTTGTGAAAAAACTACTCAAGTACTGAGTAACTGATGAGTAACATACACACACATATCATATATATATATATATATATATATATATATATATATATATATATATATATATATACACACACACACACATATATATATATATATACCGGTATATATATACACACACACACATATATATACACATATATATATACACACACACACATATATATATATATATATATATATATATATACATACATTGATATATACAGTATATAATTTATATTTATTTATTTAGCCGTTTTTGTTTACATGTTAAAGGTGTTTTAATAATCATACATGCATGTTTAACATATAGATTCCTTTCTTTCATGAAGACAAGAATATAAGTTGGTGTATTACCTGATTCTGATGACTTGCATTGATTGTAATCAGACAGTAGTGCTGATAACGTCCACGTTTTCAAATGGAGGAGAAAAAAAGTTCCTCCTTTCTGTCTAATACCACATGAAAGTGGTTGGTTTTTGGCATCTTATTTATCCACCTTCCATATTCGTTTTTATACACTTTACAAGAAATACATTGGCGGCAAACTCCGTAGCTTGCTAGCTTGTTTGCGCTGGCTTTCGGAGACTCTTATTTTGAAAGCGCAGGCGCGATGGAGCAGGACTTTTATTGTGAAGACAGGAACTGTGCAGTCAGTCTTTAGGCTTTTGACGGGGTGTACGGTTGAAATAAAAAAGGGTCTTTTTTCCTTCACACTTTTGATTGATTGATTGATTGGAACTTTTATTAGTAGATTGCACAGTACAGTGCATATTCCGTACAATTGACCACTAAATGGTAACACCCCAATAACTTGTTTCAACTTGTTTAAGTCAGGTCATGTGACCCCTGGCTCTGTTTGATTGGTCCAACGTCACCAGTGACTGCATCTGATTGGTGGAACGAAGTGAAACGTCACCAGTAAGGCAGGCACTTTGAAGGTCTGTCTGACAGACCAAAACAAACAAAGCGTGCATTAACAGATCGATAAAAATTAGTGGCGAGTAGCGAGCTGAATGTAGATAAAAGTAGCGGAGTAAAAGTAGCGTTTCTTCTTTGGCCGTTTATTGAAATACTCCCACACTTTTGACGACTTTTGGCGTGCTTTTTTCCCCTCGCTCGCACCACTCGCATCGTCTGCTTTGCGCTCCGCCATGACGGTAGTGTGACGTAAATATGCGACGCGTCGACGCACAAAAACGTCGTCGACGTATTCACGTAACCGATGACGTCGACTATGTCGACGCGTCGTTTCAGCCCTAGTTAGATGTAAATATAAACGGAACACAATGATTTGCAAATCCTTTTCAACCCATATTCAATTAAATGCACTAAAAAGACAACAGATGTTCAAACTCATAAACTTTTTTTTTTTTTGCAAATAATAATTAACTTAGAATTTCATGCCTGCAACACGTGCCAAAGTAGTTGGGAAAGGGCATGTTCATCACTGTGTTACATGGCCTTTCCTTTTAACAACACTCAGTAAACGTTTGGGAACTGAGGAGACACATTTTTTAAGCTTCTCAGGTGGAATTCTTTCCCATTCTTGCTTGATGTACAGCTTAAGTTGTTCAACAGTCCGGGGGTCTCAGTTGTGCTATTTTAGGCTTCAAAATGTGCCACACATTTTCAATGGGAGACAGGTCTGGACTACAGGCAGGCCAGTCGAGTACCCGCACTCTTTTACTATGAAGCCACGTTGATGTAACATGTGGCTTGGCATTGTCTTCCTGAAATAAGCAGGGGCGTCCATGGTAACGTTGCTTGGATGGCAACATATGTTGCTCCAAAACCTGTATGTACCTTTCAGCATTAATGGCGCCTTCACAGATGTGTAAGTTACCCATGCCTTGGGCACTAATACACCCCCATACCATCACAGATGCTGGCTTTTCAACTTTGCGCCTATAATAATCCGGATGGTTCTTTTCTTCTTTGGTCCGGAGGGCACGATATCCACAGTTTCCAAAAACAATTTGAAATGTGGACTCGTCAGACCACAGAACACTTTTCCACTTTGTATCAGTCCATCTTAGATGAGCTCAGGCCCAGTGAAGCCGACGGCATTTCTGGGTGTTGTTGATAAACGGTTTTCGCCTTGTATAAGAGAGTTTTAACTTGCACTTACAGATGTAGCGACCAACTGTAGTTACTGACAGTGGGTTTCTGAAGTGTTCCTGAGCACATGTGGTAATATCCTTTACACACTGATGTCGCTTGTTGATGCAGTACAGCCTGAGGGATCGAAGGTCACGGGCTTAGCTGCTTACGTGCAGTGATTTCTCCAGATTCTCTGAACCCTTTGATGATGTTACGGAGCGTAGATGGTGAAATCCCTAAATTTGTTGCAATAGCTGGTTGAGAAAGGTTTTTCTTAAACTGTTCAACAATTTGCTCACGCATTTGTTGACAAAGTAGTGACCCTCGCCCCTTCCTTGTTTGTGAAAGACTGAGCATTTCATGGAATCTACTTTTATACCCAATCATGGCACCCACCTGTTCCCAATTTGCCTGTTCACATGTGAGATGTTCCAAATAAGTGTTTGATGAGCATTCCTCAACTTTATCAGTATTTATTGCCACCTTTCCCAACTTCTTTGTCACGTGTTGCTGGCATCAAATTCAAAAGTTAATGATTATTTGCACAAAAAAAAAATATATTTATGAATTTGAACATCAAATATGTTGTCTTTGTAGCATATTCAACTGAATATGGGTTGAAAATGATTCGCAAATCATTGTATTCCGTTTATATTTACATCTAACACAATTTCCCAACTCATATGGAAACGGGGTTTGTACGTTAAAATGTTGGATGTCATTACCACATTCACAGCATGTTAAAGGGGAACTGCAGTTTGTTTGGAATTGTGCCTGTCATTGACAATCCTTAAGTAAGATCAGAAAACATACGTTTTTCTTTCCTAATGCATTCTAAATATCAAATAAATGTGATCAAATGTCTGCTTACACTGGAGCCTATTGGAGCCGCTCTATTCTGCCTATAAAACCCCTAAAAAAACATCCAAACACATCCATTAAGGTTTTATATACATGATGTAAAAATATGTGTAATGTAGTAACAGGCACATTTATAATAACATTTAAAATGTACATATTTTGTTCATTATCGCGCATACGCCGCTGATTATTACTCACTGCAGACTTTATGAGAGACAACAAACATAATAAAACATCACTTACTGTACAATGTCTGCTGTCATTAGAATGCCGACTGCTAGGATCTTCATATATTCCCATTTAGATGAAGAATGAGTCATAATCCTCGCCAAGAGAAAAGGGGGGTGCAACCAAGCGTCTTTTTATGTCGTTTTCAGGGTCCAAATGGGCTGTCAAAGTGTACCAACTTGTCGGATTACATCCTCGTCCTTCTACTATCCAGGTGAGAGGAATGATTTATGATCTACAATAAACTTAAAGTGAGCAAGGGAAGCGAGGCAGCACCTTACCACTCGATGATGTGAACATTGGCACACACGCTAGTGATCACTTTAAATAGTTTGTCTGCGTTAGCGCTTATAATAACAATATCACTAATACTTGTTCATATTCAAGTCACCAAATGGTGCTTTTTGAATGATTTTTATTGGGTTTTATGGGTGGAATAGAGGACCTTCCTTTATGTTTATTTGCGAGTGAGAATATCACTAATTCTTGTTAATATTCAAGTCACCAAATGTATTATTGGCGCTTTTTGGATGTTTTTTATTGGATTTTACCGGGGGAATAGAGGACTTTCCATTATGTTTATTTACGAGTTAGAATTCCTTAAGAAAAAAAATTGTTTGTTTGCATTAGCACTTATAATAATAATATCACTAATACTTGTTAATAGTCAAGTGACCCAATGTATTTTTGCCGCTTTTTGGATGTTTTTTATTGGGTTTTACGGGCGGAATAGAGGACCTCCCATTATGTTTATTTACGAGTTAGAATGCATTAAGAAAAAAAATAGTTTGTCTGCGTTAGCACTTATAATAACAATATACCTAATACTTGATAATATTCAAGTCACCAAATGTATTATTGGCGCTTTTTGGATGTTTTTTATTGGGTTTTACCGGGGGAATAGAAGACCTCCTATTATGTTTATTTACAAGTTAGAATTCCTTAAGAAAAAAAATTGTTTGTCTGCGTTAGCACTTATAATAACAATATCACTAATACTTGTTAGAATTCAGGTCACCAAATGTATTATTGCCCCTTTTGGATGTTTTTTATTGTGTTTTACAGGCGGAATAGAGGACCTCCCATTATGTTTATTTACGAGTTAGAATGCATTAAGAAAAAAAATTGTTTGTCTGCGTTAGCGCTTATAATAACAATATCACTAATTCTTGTTAATATTCAAGTCACCAAATGTATTATTGGCGCTTTTGGATGTTTTTTATTGGGTTTTACCGGGGGAATAGAGGACTTCCCATTATGTTTATTTACGAGTTAGAATTCCTTAAGAAAAAAAATTGTTTGTTTGCGTTAGCACTTATAATTGTCACGCCGCGGATTCGAACCCGCTTCTACCCTGCAATTGAGTGTCACAGTTCCTCCTCTGGCTGCTCGGCCGGACACGCCCCCGCTCACGCTGAGCGCAGCACGCCCACGCAGCGACAAACCTGCACGCAATCGCAATCTGCACACCTGCGACTGATGAAGATGAGCTGTATAAAGGACCAGTGGACCCAAGGATCGGCGCAGGAACTTAGTTACCTCTTTGTGTACCTGCCTTCCCGAGTCTTCCCTCCTCGAGATCTCCCGTTGTTTCCCCGGTGTTTTGGACTGCCTTCTTCGTTTCCCGACTCCTCACTCGCCCCTGGACTCTGACGTCTCTCTCTGCCCCACGGACCCCTCGCTGATCTTGGACCCCTTTTGCCTTGCCCTCTTTGGACTTGTCTGCTTTTCTCATCAACACTTGGTAACACACACTTCAGATATCTACACACATAGTCTTACACCACACACACTCTTGTATTTTAGTCACACACTCCATTTCTATAGTTTAGTTGTATTGTTTATTATTATTATATATATTTATTATATATAATAAATTATTGAACATACTGCCCTCTGGTGTCTGAGCCGTCACCTCCCCTTAGTCCAAACATAACAATAATAACAATATCACTAATTGTTGTTAATAGTCAAGTGACCAAATGTATTTTTGCTTATAATAACAATATTACTAATACTTGTTAATATTTAAGTCACCAAATTAATTATTGGCGCTTTTTGGATGCTTTTTATTGGGTTTTATGGGTGGAATTGAGGACCTCCCATTATGTTTATTTACGAGTTAGAATTCCTTAAGAAAAAACATTGTTTGTCTGCGTTAGCACTTATAATAACAATATCACTAATACTTGTTAATATTCAAATCACCAAATGTATTACTGCCGCTTTTTGGATGTTTTTTATTGGGTTTTACCGGCGAAATAGAGGACCTCCCATTACGTTTATTTATGAGTTAGAATGCATTAAGAAAAAAAATTGTTTGTCTGCGTTAGCGCTTATAATAACAATATCACTAATATTTGTTAACATTCAAGTCACCAAATGTATTATTGACGCTTTTTTTATTTTTTTTTATTGGGTTTTACGGGCGGAACAGAGGACCTCCCATTATGTTTATTTACGAGCTAGAATGCATTAAGAAAAAAAAATGTTTGTCTGCGTTAGCGCTTATAATAACAATATCACTCATACTTGTTAATATTCAAGTCACCAAATGTATTGGCGCTTTTTGGATGGTTTTTTGGGGGTTTTACCGGGGGAATAGAGGACTTCCCATTATGTTTATTTACGAGATGGAATTTCTTAAGAAAAAAAATTGTTTGTTTGCATTAGCACTTATAATAACAATATCACTAATACTTGTTAATATTCAAGTCACCAAATGTATTTTTGCCGCTTTTTGGATATTTTTTATTGGGTTTTACGGGCGGAATAGAGGACCTCCCATTATGTTTATTTACAAGTTAGAATGCATGAAGAAAAAAAATGTCTGCGTTAGCGCTTATAATAACAATATCACTAATACTTGTTAATATTCAAGTCACCAAATGTATTATTGCCGCTTTTTGGATGCTTTTTATTGGGTTTTATGGGTGGAATTGAGGACCTCCCATTATGTTTATTTACGAGTTAGAATGCATTAAGAAAAACAATTGTTTGTCTGCGTTAGCGCTTATAATAACAATATCACTAATAATTGTTAATATTCAAGTCACCAAATGTATTATTGGCGCTTTTTGGATGCTTTTTATTGGGTTTTATGGGCGGAATTGAGGACCTCCCATTGTGTTTATTTACAAGTTAGAATGCATTAACAATAAAATACATCCGTCGTCAAGACTTTCATAATGATTGTGAACGATAGGCAAAATTCCCCAAAAAGTGCAGTTCCCCTTTAAGAAGGTGGAACTGTCTTGTTATGCCATGACTTGGCTTGGTGTTCCTCGGATGCAAAAACAGGGCTGCGTGTCGGATCTATAAAATCTTCAGTAAGAAATAATCACTTCACCCGATGCAACAAACTAACTGTTTTGAAAGGGAGCAAAAAAGTGGCTTGAAAATAGGTCTGTAAAACAAAAGCCAACCAAATTGTTCGCTAAAGAACCACCATTACATGTTATGTAGACCACAATGAAGTCTTTTATAATGTGCTGTCTCCAGGATTTCTTTTGTCTTATTTCATTTTGTGTTTTTTCTGGCAAAAATAGCCCAAAGTAGTGCTAAAACGACTAATCAGCTTTATAAGTCAATATTGATATAGTTGTCAACTAAATTGATGATTGATTATTCGTCTAAAAATAAACTTTACTGGCTTATTTTAATTCATATTTTACTATGGACTGTCAGCACGTCCGAAGGTGGCAGGAGCTTGTTTTTTAGTGGCCCTCGGCATATATTGTAAAAATTAAATCAATTAATTATTAATGAAATACAGTGGAACCTCGCCTTACAAAACCAATTGGTTCGTTAACTCATCCATCCATCCATCTTCTTCTGCTTATCCGAGGTCGGGTCGCGGAGGCTGCAGCCTAAGCACAGAAGTCCAGACATCCCTCTCCCCAGCCACTTCGTCCAGCTTACCATATTTTTCGGAGTATAAGTCGCTCCGGAGTATAAGTCGCACCGGCCGAAAATGCATAATAAAGAAAGAAAAAAACATACATAAGTCGCACTGGAGTATAAGTCGCATTTTTTGGGGAGATGTATTTGATAAAACCCAACACCAAGAACAGACATTTGAAAGGCAATTTAAAATAAAGAATAGTGAACAACAGGCTGAATAAGTGTACGTTATATGATGCATAAATAACCAACTGAGAACGTGCCTGGTATGTTAACGTAACATGTCCGATATTATCGGCCGATAAATGTGTTAAAATGTAATATTGGAAATTATCGGTATAGTTTTTTTTATTATCGGTATCATTTTTTTATTTTTATTAAATCAACATAAATAAACAAGATACACTTACAATTAGTGCACCAACCCAAAAAACCTTCCTCCCCCATTTACACTCATTCACACAATAGGGTGGTTTCTTTCTGTTATTAATATTCTGGTTCCTACGCAGTGGAAGAGTGGCCGTGCGCGACCCGAGGGTCCCTGGTTCAATCCCCACCTAGTACCAACCTCGTCATGTCCGTTGTGTCCTGAGCAAGACACTTCACCCTTGCTCCTGATGGGTGCTGGTTAGCGCCTTGCATGGCAGCTCCCTTCATCAGTGTGTGAATGGGTAAATGTGGAAGTAGTGTCAAAGCGCTTTGAGTACCTTGAAGGTAGAAAAGCGCTATACAAGTACAACCCATTTATCATTTATTTATATATCAATACAGTCTGCAAGGGATACAGTCCGTAAGCACACATGATTGTGCGTGCTGCTGGTCCACTAATAGTACTAACCTTTAACAGTTAATTTTACTCATTTTCATTAATTACTAGTTTCTATGTAACTGTTTTTATATTGTTTTACTTATTCAAGAAAATGTTTTTAATTTATTTATCTTATTTTATTAATTTTTTTTAAAAGTACCTTATCTTCACCATACCTGGTTGTCCAAATTAGGCATAATAATGTGTTAATTCCACAACTGTATATATCGGTTGATATCGGTATCGGCAATTAAAGAGTTGGACAATATCGGAATATCGGATATCGGCAAAAAGCCATTATCGGACATCCCTAGGTAAGAGTCATTCAAATAACTATAACATATAGAACATGCTATACGTTTACCAAACAATCTGTCACTCCTAATCGCTAAATCCCATGAAATCGTATACGTCTAGTCCAGTGGTTCTTAACCTTGTTTGAGGTACCGAACCCCACCAGTTTCATATGTGCATTCATCGAACCCTTCTTTAGTGAAAAATTCAACGTTTTTTTTTTAATTCAATACAAAGTTATATGTTTTTTTTACTGGTGCACAAAATGAACCGTTCAAAGAACAAAACCAACACAGTGCATAAACTCACAACAAATTACACACCTGCAAATCGGATGGAAAATTAGAGGGAACATTGTTTGGTGGTATCCATAGTACGCCGATAGGGAGAAGTTTTTATTTACAAGATGAGTCGGGTGTGTCTTGACCTCCGCGGCAGAGGCTCCACCGAACCCCTGAGGCCGACTTACCAAACCCCTGGGGTTCGAACAAACCCATGTTAGGAACCACTGGTCTAGTCTCTTTGTCATGTCTGTGATCATGTTTTGTTTAGTTATGTTTTGCTTGGTTTTTGGACACTTGTTAGTTCTTGTCTTTACTCCCTTTGTCACCAAAGTAACCATTAGTTTTACCTGGTTCACATCGTCATGTCACGCACCTGTCTCACGTTTTCACATTTTGACTCACGCACCTGTTTTCACTAATCATGTCATCACTATTTAAGCCTGTAGTTGCCAGGCAGTCAGCCTGGCGACATCACTCTTGACACACTCCTGACACTCTGTTTCATGTTCATAGTCCATGCTGCCCTGTTCACATCATCGCAAGTAAGTTTTGTTTATTCATGCCACAGTTAGTGTCTTTTTTTTTGCCATGTTCATAGTTATGCATAGTCCAAGTGTTTGTTCCCTGCGTTAAGTTTTGTGCCTCCACTGTGAGCGCCTTTTGTTTGTTCTTTTCCCATGGTGCAAATGATTTGGACCGGACATGGCGTGAAGGTACATACATATTTAATTTTAACACTCAAAAAAAGAACAAACAAAAGGGGCTCACAGTGGAGGCACAAAACTTAACACAGGGAACAAAAACTTGGACTATGCATAACTATAAACATGGCAAAAAAAAGACACTAACTGTGGCATAAATAAACAAAACTTACTTGCGATGACGTGAACAGGGCAGCATGGACTATGAACATGAAACAGAGTGTCAGGAGTGTGTCAAGAGTGATATCGCCAGGCTGACTGCCTGGCAACTACAGGCTTAAATAGTGATGACATGATTAGTGAAAACAGGTGCGTGACTCAAAATGTGAAAACCTGAGACAGGTGCGTGACATGACGATGTGAACCAGGTGAAACTAATGGTTACTATGGTGACAAAGGGAGTGAAGACAAGAACTAAAAAGTGTCCAAAAACCAAGCAAAACATAACTAAACAAAACATGATCACAGACATGACACTCTTACGTGAATGAGCTAAATAATATGATTTGATATTTTACGGTAATGTGTTAATAATTTCACACATAAGTCGCTCCTGAGTATAAGTCGCACTCCCTGCCAAACTATGAAAATACTGCGACTTATAGTCCGAAAAATACGGTAGTTGTCTTTATTTTTAAGTTATCGTGCCATGATTTTACAAGTCCGGCCCACTTGGGAATAGATTTTCCTCCGTGTGGCCCCTGATCTAACCTTATCAGCCACCTGAAACGCCAGCATCGCTATGACGGTGTTTGGAAAGCCTACGAAAATGCCTGCACTGTTAAAGAATCAGTTCAATCAAAATGTAAAAATTATAGTTCGGAATAAGTTATCGCCGTCGGTCTTGAGAAGCAGGAATTTATCTGCATTATATGGGCTTGAAATAGGGCTGAGCGATGTATCGATATACTCGAAATATCCTGGTTTTGTCTCTGTGCGATATAGAAAATGACTATATCGTGATATTCGTGTATACGTTCTCACGCAGTTGCTTTTAGCTGCTGGCATTACACTGCAGGCTCTTCCCACTCCTTCTTGTGTCTCCTTCTCACAGACAGCACGCGCACCTTCTTACATACATCACATACGTATACGCCCTCGCGGAGCAGAGAGGTAGCAGCATGGGTAACGTTAGCTGTGGTGCGAGTGGTACTACGAGAGAAAGATGGTGCGAATCTGGTAACAAATGAAGGAAGAATTAATTCCCAAGAAAAACAACAGGGGGTCCATCGTCTGGCGGTGGTTTGGCTTCAAGTGGGAATATGTCGAACAGACAACCGTAATTTGTCAAGTGTGGGGCAAAAGTGTTGCTACAAAAAGTAGCATTACTGCTAATATGTAGCATCATTTGAAAAGTCCCCTGCTAGAGAATGTAGAGTGCTTACTCCGCATGTCAACATCTCCGTTCGGTGCCACAAGTCCACACCATCAAAATGCCGAGGCAAACATTTCCAGATCAACACCGTATAAAAAAAATAAGTCAACAACAAAAGGAGATAATGTCCACAGTAACCTACCACATAGCGAAGGACATACACTATTTGAGTTCCTATTATGCAGCTCATTTTTATTTGACACTTATTGAAATATCTTGTGTGACATCATGCACAAAAGTGCACTTTATTAGTTTCAAACTATTGTAGTGGCGTTTTGTACAAAAAGTGCACTTTAATTTAGTGTTGTTTTCATATGTTATCATGCACAAAAGTGCACTAATAACTTGTTTTAAAATGTCTCTGACAATCTTGCACTTTCTGTTTTGGAAATGACATGAATGTTTGTGCCACTGCTTAATAACTGTTTAATAAATACAGTTTTGCTAAATTGACTTAGTTGTGATTTCCCTCTCTGCATGAAAGTTTAAAATGAGCATATATTAATGCAGTATGAAGAAGAATGTTTTCATGTAGACACATAGAACCATCATACTGCTGTGATTATATGTATCAAGTGTTCATTCAAGGCTAAGGCAAATTATCGAGATATATATCGTGTATCGCGATATGGCCTAAAAATATCGAGATATTAAAAAAAGGCCATATCGCCCAGCCTTAGCTTGAAAAAAAAAAAAATTATGAGGCCCTAAATTCATTTATTTTAATGGGGTAAAGCTGATTTGAGTGTATCTGTCACAGAATCTAATACTATTATTAATTTGTACTTTCACCAGGAATGTTCATGATTATCTTTCTGAGATAAGTAAATCATTTTAAAACTATTATTTTTATTCCATAGTCCTGAGATAGCTCATTGAGGATTTCTCCAATAACTTTTCCTGTTTTTTATCAAAAAAAGCATTCAAACTTGATTGGCATGGGTTGCTGGTTTTTCTCGCGAGACTTGGCCTTTGGCATGACAAGCCCTGGATTGCTGGTTTCTCTCGCGAGACTTGGCCTACTCACGGCTAACAAAAAGCTTCTCCCCCCCCCTCCTTCCTCCTCCTACCGGGACGGTGACACAACTCCGCCCCTCTTACCCTCATCCATCCACACGCTCCTTTGTAACAATACTAACATTTTTATTCTACATTTTATCATCTAAATTAACGATAATATTGGCTTATATTAATCGTGAATGTGACATGATAACGCTACACGTGTTACTAGCTTTTAAACTCGCAGTGACACGACCACGGCGTACAAACAAATGGAACAAATAAACAACAAAAGGAGCATTTAAAAAAAGGATAAAAACACAAGTTAGCTTCTTACCTCGCTCTTTTATTCCTTTTTCCATGTTTACAACACCGTCGGACGGGAGGAGCCAGTATTGTTCGCTAGCCACCAGTGACAATCAATGGACTAGTAAGGGCGGAAGTCCCAGTGCACGGCGGCCAATCAGCGTCCGTCGGAGGCGGGGCTTGTTTATTGACATTCACGCTGCACATGCAGTCACTAAAATGACAATACAGCGCAAATAATTGTACTTCAAAGTCCGACTAATTGATTATATTTAATAATATGGGTTAAAATCATTCATCAAATTAAGTCGCTACTAAAACATTTGACCAAAAAAAAAAAGTCCTTCCTCAGTGTGACAGGAGCTGTGGGCCTCCTGCATAAAAGGTAAATCCATGCTTCATGCTCTTAAGGTGAATAAACCATTTCAAAATAAGAGCACTCTTGATGTGTAGGTAACAAATTTTTTGACCAGCGTTTTTATATGCAGTATGTGCTGGTAGAACTAATAGCAGGACACGGACCGCCCCAACTCGATATGCCACGCCCTCTTGACGTGACGTCATCTACAGCCTGAGGGCCGCCCAGAAAATGTTTGTCAGCGGTGCTCAGTTGTGATACACTTTTCCACCACTTGTGGCAGTAATGACAACGTCAAACAAACAGAAGAAGTCGGGGGAGCTAAAGTTAAAACGAGTCATGACTAAAGTGGTGAAGATTTTTTTTTATGTATTTGTACTTTAATTTTATGGACAGTTTTGTTGAGAAACATTGATTGATTGAAACTTGTATTAGTAGATTGCAAAGGAAGATAATACATTATATGAAACAGTACAGTTTACACAGTAAAGTACAAACCCCGTTTCCATATGAGTTGGGGAATTGTGTTAGATGTAAATATAAACGGAATACAATGATTTGCAAATCCTTTTCAACCCATATTCAGTTGAATATGCTACAAAGACAACATATTTGATGTTAAAACTGATAACTTTTTTTTTTTTGCAAATCATTAACTTTAGAATTTGATGCCAGCAACACTTGACAAAAAAGTTGGGAAAGGTGGCAATAAATACTGATAAAGTTGAGGAATGCTCATCAAACACTTATTTGGAACATCCCACAGGTGAACAGGCTAATTGGGAACAGGTGGGTGCCATGATTGGGTATAAAAGTAGATTCCATGAAATGCTCAGTCATTCACAAACAAGGATGGGGCGAGGGTCACCACTTTGTCAACAAATGCGTGAGCAAATTGTTGTACAGTTTAAGAAACACTTTTCTCAACCAGCTATTGCAAGGAATTTAGGGATTTCACCATCTACGGTCCGTAATATCATCAAAGGGTTCAGAGAATCTGGAGAAATCACTGCACGTAAGCAGCTAAGCCCATGACCTTCGATCCCTCAGGCTGTACTGCATCAACAAACGACATCAGTGTGTAAAGGATATCACCACATGGGTCAGGAACACTTCAGAAACCCATTGTCAGTAACTACAGTTGGTTGCTACATCTGTAAGTGCAAGTTAAAACTCTCCTATGCAAGGCGAAAACCGTTTATCAACAACACCCAGAAACGCCGTCGGCTTCGCTGGGCCTGAGCTCATCTAAGATGGACTGATACAAAGTGGAAAAGTGTTCTGTGGTCTGACGAATCCACATTTCAAATTGTTTTTGTAAACTGTGGACGTCGTGTCCTCCGGAACAAAGAGGAAAAGAACCATCCGGATTGTTATCGCCGCAAAGTTGAAAAGTCAGCATCTGTGATGGTATGGGGGTGTATTAGTGCCCAAGACATGGGTAACTTAAACATCTGTGAAGGCGCCATTAATGCTGAAAGGTACATACAGGTTTTGGAGCAACATATGTTGCCATCCAAGCAACGTTACCATGGACGCCCCTGCTTATTTCAGCAAGACAATGCCAAGCCACGTGTTACATCAACGTGGCTTCATAGTAAAAGAGTGCGGGTACTAGACTGGCCTGCCTGTAGTCCAGACCTGTCTCCCATTGAAAAGGTGTGGCGCATTATGAATCCTAAAATACCACAACGGAGACCCCCGGACTGTTGAACAACTTAAGCTGTACATCAAGCAAGAATGGGAAAGAATTCCACCTGAGAAGCTTAAAAAATGTGTCTCCTCAGTTCCCAAACGTTTACTGAGTGTTGTTAAAAGGAAAGGCCATGTAACACAGTGGTGAACATGCCCTTTCCCAACTACTTTGGCACGTGTTGCAGCCATGAAATTCTAAGTTAATTATTATTTGCAAAAAAAAAAAAAAAAGTTTATGAGTTTGAACATCAAATATCTTGTCTTTGTAGCGCATTCAATTGAATATGGGTTGAAAAGGATTTGCAAATCATTGTATTCCGTTTATATTTACATCTAACACAATTTCCCAACTCATATGGAAACGGGGTTTGTACATTGATCTTTGGACTGTATGTCTTTCAAAAAGAGCAGAGCAGCAGGTCAATGAGAGTCCAAACACTGAGATGGTTTGGATAAAGCACTTTAATAGCAGAGGGATGTTACAGAAACAAGAAACCATGACAACAATTTTGGACTTTACAAAGCGCAAAATGTATCTGATATGTTTTTTTCTCTCCAATAACGAAAGCATCTTCCTTCATGCCACAATGAAATCCTAGATTTCCCGTGTCGTTCGAAGCAAAAATAATCACACACAGTATTTACGTTTGAAACCTGTCGTCATGCAGAAGGGCTCGGATGCAGAAATATATATACTTCACGAGCATGTGTAGCACACGTCGTCGTTGCAGTCTTCTATGCAATGATGCCTTCGAGCCACAAACAAAGCAGAATAAATAGTGTGGTCAAGTGTGTGTGCATGTATGTACAGTACACACACACACACACATATATATATATATATATATATATATATATATATATATATATATATATATATATATATATATATATACATGCACACCTGTTCAAAAACAATGAGACCAAGCAAAGGCAATTCCTTCCACCATTAATGTGACCTACAATCTGTACAACTACATTGAAAAAAAAAAACATATTTTAAGGGGAACAATTTCAAAACGTCCAACAGCTTGGGTAAGAGTATATCCGGATTCTTTACAAAATATATCTGACAATCTGTCAAGATTGCAGGTCCTGTCAGACCTTCGGTCGGATTGAGGTCTCGATGAGCGATTCCAAAACGATTCGTCATCTGGTGAAACAATTATTTTGTTGATTTGGACGTGTCCCTCGTCGTTATGCCAACAGATGAAATTCCTTTTCAGCTTTCAAGCCGAAGCCTGAAGGTTCTGTACATTGACTGAGACAGAGTCGGGACCCGGGGTGGACCGTTCGCCTGTGCATCGGTTGGGGACATCTCTGTGCTGCTGACCCGTCTCCGCTCGGGGTGGTCTCCTGCTGGCCCCACTATGGACTGGACTCTCACTATTATGTTAGATCCACTATGGACTGGACTCTCACTATTATGTTAGATCCACTATGGACTGGACTCTCACTATTATGTTAGATCCACTACGGACTGGACTCTCACCATTATGTTAGATCCACTATGGACTGGACTCTCACTGTTATGTTCGATCCACTACGGACTGGACTCTCACTATTATGTTAGAGCCACTATGGACTGGACTCTCACTATTATGTTAGATCCACTATGGACTGGACTCTCACTATTATGTTCGATCCACGATGGACTGGACTCTCACTATTATGTTAGATCCACTACGGACTGGACTCTCACTATTATGTTCGATCCACTACGGTCTGGACTCTCACTATTATGTTCGATCCACTACGGTCTGGACTCTCTTATGTTAGATCCACTATGGACTGGACTCTCACTATTATGTTAGATCCACAACGGACTGGACTCTCACCAGTATGTTAGATCCACTATGGACTGGACTGTCACTATTACGTTCGATCCACTACGGACTGGACTCTCACTATTATGTTCGATCCACTACGGACAGGACTTTCACAATATTATGCGGGACCCACTCGACGTCCATTGCATCCGGTCTCTCCAAGGTTTCTCATAGTCATTCTCATTGACATCTCACTGGGTTGTGAGTTTTTCCTTGCCCTTATGTGGGCTCTGAACCGAGGGTGTCGTTGTGGCTTGTGCAGCCCTTTGAGACTATATAAATAAACATTGATTGATTGATTGATTGACTGGTATTTGGATCCCCGGTTCCAGCTGAAGAAAAACAACCCCAAACCATGATGCTGCCACCAGCATGCTTCACTGTAGGTCTGGTGTTCTTTTGCTAATGACCAGTGTTGTGTTTGCACCAAACATAAAACAACAACCTTGGTTTACTTGGACCTAGACAAAGCATTATTGTCACATTCAGCTCCTTCTGTGGCCATGGTCTAGGCAGCCTCCCCGACCACTTTCCATTGAATCCAAATGCGAAGGGACGTCCAGTTCTTGGCAATGTCCCTGTTGTGTCATATTTTCTCGACTTGGTAATGAATGTCTTCTGTGTGTTCCCGCCAGGTATTTTGAAGGCCGTGGGAATTTTTGTGTCCTCTTCCCCTGACTGATGGCTTCAAGATCTGTGGACCATAACTCACAGTACAAGATATGGCTCCAAAAATATCAGGAAAAGCCTACAAGAAGAGTTAAACTTCATTTCAGGTTCTTAGGAGGCACTTTAAACGGAGTTTGAAAGGGATTCACAATATTTGTTGTTTTTGGGTTTTTTTCAAGTGAGTTGTACAGTGCAGATTATAGGTCACATTAGTCATGTAAAAGGTTTTACAATTATTGATCTTGGTCTAATTTTGTTATGTCACAAAACAGCGGTATGAAAACAAAGTGTTCGAATTTCTCCTATTTGCATTATTGTCCAGGAAGTAGCTTATAAAACACAATTATTAGCAGATATGGGTTGAAATAATAAATATTTGTCTAATAATAGCATGTTTACAGTGCAGCATACGTTGGAAATAAAGTTCTCATGACAATACACACCAAGAACGTGGAAGTGGACCATTTTGGAAAAAAATTAATAGTTTTAATGTTTTTCCAGCGTCTTTTACTTGTTTTATTTTTATTTTTAATATGCATTACATTAATAAATACATTTTCAAAACACATAATTGATCGGTAATTGTCATAATATAAATGTTTAGTGTTAAAAAAATAGTCGGTAGATTTATTTTATTTAGGTTTTTTTTCCGCAAATTAAAAATGTAACAAGTAAATATAAATGAAAACACAAATCGGAAATATTTACTGGTTGACCACAAATTTTCGCGATATTTTTATTGTGTTGCACTGTATGTTTTTAATTGAACTTGTTTAATAATTGGAAATAAAGTTCTCATGACAATACACACCAAGAACGTGGAAGTGGACCATTTTTGAAAAAAAAAAAAAATAGTTTTACTGTTTTTCCAGCATCTTTTACTAGTTGTATTTATTTTTTAATATGCATTACATTAATAAATACATTTTCAAAACACATAATTGATCGGTAATTGTCATTATAATATAAATGTTTAGTGTTAAAAAAATAGTTAGTCGGTAGCTTCATTTTATTTAGGTTTTTTTTCCGCAAATTAAAAATGTAACAAGTAAATATAAATGAAAACACAAATCGGAAATATTTACTGGTCGACCACTAATTTTCGCTAAATTTTTATTGCGTTGCACTGTATGTTTTTAATTGAACTTGTTGAATAATTGGAAATAAAGTTCTCATGACAATACACACCAAGAACGTGGAAGTGGACCATTTTGGGGAAAAAAAAATAGTTTTACTGTTTTTCCAGCGTCTTTTATTAATTTTTTTAATATGCATTATATTAATAAATACATTTTCAAAACACATAATTGATCGGTAATTGTCATTATAATATAAATGTTTAGTGTTAAAAAAATAGTTAGTCGGTAGCTTTATTTTATTTAGGTTTTTTTCCCGCAAATTAAAAATGTAACAAGTAAATATAAATGAAAACACAAATCGAAAATATTTACTGGTCGACCACTAATTTTCGCTATATTTTTATTGCGTTGCACTGTATGTTTTTAATTGAACTTGTTTAATAATGGCATTTTATATCATTAAATAAACATTGACTAGTGCAGTGTTTTTCAACCTTTTTTCAGCCAAGGCACATTTTTTGCGTTGAAAAAATGCGGAGGCACACCACCAGCGGGAAACATTAAAAAACAAAAAACAGTTGACAGTAAAAAGTCGTCGTAGCAATTGTTGGATATGACTTTAAAGCATAACCAAGCATGCATCACTACAGCTCTTGTCTCATAGTAGGTGTACTGTCACCACCTGTCACATCACACCCTGACTTATTTTGAGGTTTTTGCTGTTTTCCTGTGTGTAGTGTTTTACTTCTTGTCTTGCGCTCCTATTTTGGTGGCTTTTTCTCTTTTTTTTTTGGTATTTTCCTGTAGCAGTTTCATGTCTTCCTTTAAGCGATATTTACCACATCTACTTTGTTTTAGCAATCAAGAATATTTCAGTTGTTTTTAATCCTTCTTTGTGGGGACATTGTTGATTGTCATGTCATGTTCGGATGTACTTTGTGGACGCCGTCTTTGCTCCACAGTAAGTCTTTGCTGTCGTCCAGCATTCTGTTTTTGTTGACTTTGTAGCCAGTTCAGTTTTAGTTTCGTTCTGCATAGCCTTCCCTAAGCTTCAATGCCTTTTTTAGGGGCACTCCCCTTTTGTTTATTTTGTGTTTAAGCATTAGATATCCTTTTACCTGCACGCTGCCTCCCGCTGTGGTCTGCATATTGCAGTGTTTTTCAACCTTTTTTGATCCGAGGCACAGTTTTTTCATTGAAAAAATCCAAAGGCTCACCAGCAGCAGAAATCATTAAAATATGAAACTCGATATTGACAATAAAAAGTCGTCGGATATGACTTTAAACCATAACTAAGCATGCAACACTATAGCTCTTGTCTCAAAGTAGGTGTACTGTCACCACCTGTCACATCACACCCTGACTTATTTGGATTTTTTTTTTTCCTGTGTTCCAGTGTGTAGTGTTTTAGTTCTTGTCTTGTTCTCCTATTTTGGTG